>NW_022279547.1:0-300000 GCF_000004075.3 Cucumis sativus | reverse complement strand
GGTGAAGACTATCTTTCGTTACATGAAGTGCTCCAATGACCAGAAAGTTTAGTGCGTCGTGTTCTTACTGACTGATAGAGACAGAGGCTAGTGGAAGTCCACATAGAGGATGTTGGGTGGAGATATGAGTCAGATCACCTAAAAGTAGTTTAAGGAGAATTTTCATGCCAAATTCTTCTTCGTGTCAAGAGTTCTTAAAGTTGGAGCAAGGCAATATGGCCATAGAGGAGTATGATCAAGAATTCGATGTGTTATCCCGATTTGCACCTGAGTTAGTGAGAACTGAGACTGAGAGAGTTGACAAGTTTGTCAAAGGCATTAAGTAGGAGATCCAGGGTTTCGTTAGAGTCTTTAGACTAGCTACCTAAGATGATGCACTACACATGACAGTGGATTTGAGTTTGCATGAGAGGATAAAGATGGCCAAGGCTGTAGAGAATGGTCCAATTGTAGGGTAGAAAAGGAAGGCTTAGCAGTAGCCTACAATAGCACCACAAAGGAATTTGAGATTAGGTGGTTTGTTCCAGCAGCTTAGACAGTAGGTTGTTGAGGCAGGCAAAACCTTGAAGGAAGTATACATGTGTTCTAATTGTGAAAGGTCTCATTCAGGTCATTGCCTAATAGGAAGTAGTATATGCTACAAGTGTAGGCAACCTGACATATATATAGCTGATAATTACCCTCAGAAATAGTTTGAACCTATCTCGAACTAGACTTCTACATCTCGATAGGGGTGAGTTTTTGCCACTAATCAACAGGAGGCTGAGAAAGCTTACACAGTGGTGATAGGTACACTCCTAATCTTGGAGCACTTTGCTTTATTATTATTTGACTCGGGGTCCTCTCATTCTTTTATATCGCCAATTTTTGTTCAACATATGAGTTTACAAGTAGAACCCTTGAGTTATATGTTATTTGTCTCTACTCCATCTGGAGAAATTATGTTGTCGAAAGGAAAGATAAAAACATGTTAAATAGAAATAGCATATCATGTTTTAGATGTAACTTTATTAGTATTACACATGCAAGACTTTGATGTAATATCGGGCATGAATTGGCTATCTGCTAACCATGCAAACATAGATTATTCTCGCAAGGAGGTAGTTTTTAACCCTCATGAGGCGACTAGTTTAAAGTATAAGGGGGCGGGGACTGTGGCCTACCCAAAGTTATCTCAACCATGAAGGCCAGTAAGTTGTTCAACCAAGGTACTTAGAGTATCTTGGCTAGTGTTGTAGATACCAGAGAGCCCGATGTATCCTTATCATCTGAATGAATGGTAAGGAAATACCCCGATGTTTTTTTAGAAGAGCTTTCAAGACTTTCTCCTCACAAAGAGGTTGATTTTGCTATTGAACTGAAACCAGGCACTGGTCCCATATCGAGAGCTCCATACAGAATGGCTCCAGCTGAGCTGAAGGAGTTGAAGGTCTAGTTGCAAGAATTATAGGACAAGGGCTTTATTCGATCTAGTATGTCACCTTGGGGAGCACCGGCATTATTTGTGAAGAAGAAAGATGGGTTGATGTGTCTTTGCATTTACTATAAAAAGCTTAATAAGGTGATAGTCAAGAACAAATATTCATTGCCCAGGATTGATGGCTTGTTTGATCAGTTTTAGGGAGCCACTGTGTTCTCTAAGATCAATTTACGATCAGGATATCACCAGTTGAGGATTAGAGACAGTGATATTCCCAAGACTGCCTTTCCAGATATGGACATTACGAGTTTATTGTGATGTCCTTTGGCTCGACAAATGCTCCTGGTGTATTTATGGATTTGATGAATAAGGTGGTGCTTAAGGATTTCTTAGACACTTCTGTGATATTTTTTATTGATCACATCTTGGTTTACTCCAAGACAGAGGCTGAGCATGAGGAGTATTTGCATAAGGTATTAGAGACTCTTCGAGCCAATAGGCTATATGCCAAGTTTTCCAAGTGTGAGTTTTGACTGAAGCAAGTTTTGTTCCTTGGCCATGTAGTGTCCAGTGAAGGAGTTATTATAGACCCAGCAAAGATTAAAGTTGTTACCATTTGGCCTCGACCTTGTACAGTCAGTGAAGTTTAAAGTTTTTTGAGTTTAATAGGTTATTACAGAAGGTTCGTGGAAGGCTTCTCTCGTATAGCTAGTCCTTTGACCTAGCTAACCAGGAAGGGGAATCCTTTTGTTTGGAGCCCAGCATGTGAGAGCAGTTTCCAGGATCTTAAACAGAAACTTGTTACTACACCAGTCCTTATAGTGCCAGATGGATCTGGGAGTTATGTGATTTACAGCGATGCCTCTTAGAAAGGATTGAGTTGTGTATTGATGCAATAAGGTAAGGTGGTTGTTTATGCCTCTCCTCAGTTGAAGAGCCATGAGCAGAACTACCCTACACATGATTTAGAGTTTGGCAGCAATAGTTTTTGCACTTAAGATTTGGAGGCATTATTTATATGGTGAGAAGATTCAGATCTTCATTGACCATAAGAGCTTGAATTGGTCAAGGACTTAAATATGAGATATGAGATAGCGGATGGCTCGAGTTGGTCAAGGACTACGATCATGAGATCGTGAGTTAGTAGGAAGGTATCATACTCTGTAGCACTCATTACTAGTCAGGTTCCTTTGCACAGAGATCTTGAGAGAGCTAAGATTGCATTTTTAGTAGGAGAAGTCACCTCACAGTTAGCTCAGGTGTCAGTACAACCAACTTTGAGGCAGAGAATTATTATTGCTCAGCTCACTGATCCTTATTTGGTTGATAAGTGATGCTTAACAGAAGTAGGGTAAGCTGAGGAGTTCTCTTTATCCTCTGATGATGGACTCATGTTCGAGAGACGGTTATGTGTGCCAGCAGACAGTGTAGTTAAGACAGAGTTGTTGGTTGAGGCCCATAATTCTCCACTTTCTATGCATCCAAATAGTACAAAGATGTATAAATATTTAAAACAAGTTTACTGGTGGAAAAATATGAAGAGGGAAGTGCCAGACTTTGTCAATAAGTCTCTAGTTTGCTAACAGGTGAAGACACTAAAACAGAAGCCAACAGGTTTTTTGCAACCTTTGAGTGTGCCAGAATGGAAGTGGGAGAATGTGTCTATAGATTTCATTTTAGAACTGCCAAGGTCTCTGAAGGGTTATAAAGTAATTTGGTTTATTGTTGACAAGCTCACGAAGTCAGCCCATTTCATCTCAGAGAAGGCCACTTGTACTGCCAGTAAGTGGGCACAGTTGTATATGACCGAGATAGTGAGACTGCATGGAGTGCTCGTGTCAATTGTTTCTGATAGAGATGCCTATTTTACTTCCAAGTTTTGGAAAGGACTTCAGGCTGCCATGGGCACGAGATTGGACTTTAGTATAACTGTTCACCCTCAGACTGATGGTTAGACAGAGCGTTTGAGCCAAATTTTGGAGGATATGTTCCAAACATGTGTGCTAGAGTTTTCAGGAAGTTGGGACTCCTATTTGCATTTGATGGAGTTCGCTTATAATAACAGTTAGCAGGCTACCATTGACATGGCATCATTTGAAGCTCTGCATGGTAAGTGTTGTAGATTCTCTGTATGTTGGGGTGAGGTTGGTGAGCAGAGGATGTTATGTCCCAAGCTAGTTCAGACCACCAATGAGGCCATACAGAAGATTAGAGCCCGCATGTTGACAGCGCAGAGCATACAGAAGAGTTACGCCAATGAACAACGTAGGGATCTTGAGTTCGATGTAGGGGACATGGTTTTTGTAAAGGTAGCACCTATGAAGGGTGTTATGAGGTTTGAGAAGAAGGGAAACCTGAGTCCACGTTTCGTAACTCATCATTTGGCATTGCCTCTGTCATTGTCTGCAGTTCATGATGTATACGATGTATCCATGCTGAGGAAGTGTGTAACAGATCCAACACATATAGTTGATTATGAGTCATTGCAAATCAATGAGAACTTGAGCTATGAGGAGCAACCAGTTGAGATTTTGGCAAAAGAAGTTAAGTTGCTTCATAACAGGGGAATTAATTAATGTTCTTTATCAAAACCACGAGGTTGAAAAAGCTACTTGGGAGAGAGAGGACAACATGAGAGCTCATTATCCCGAGCTATACAAGGATTAGAACTTTCAAGGACGAAAGTTTCTCAAAGGAGGGACGTAATCTTATTTTTAAATTATCTTAATTTAATTTAATTTATGATGGATTTAGTCTAGTGTTATAATTTTTTAGAATTGTTTGTTTTGTGGAAATTGTGATTAATTAAATGTTCAATGGAAGATTATTTAATTAATTGTATTATTGGAAATTTTGGTGAGATTTAAGATTATTGGCTAATTATATAAGTAAATATAATAAACTAAGTCATGGAAGGGTAAGAATAATTTATTATTGACTTTTTTAGGAAAGATATTTTTGAGCGAGAGAAAATAATTATATTGTGGAAAATATAATTATTTTGAAAGATATTGTATTCTTGGGAAAAATAAAAAGTTTGGTTTGATGAGGAGACAGAGTATAATTTAATTGAGTTAACTTGTTAATTGGAAATGGAAAAGGAATAATGATAATAATAATAAATATCATCATTATTATTATATATAATTAACCCTCGTGAAACGTGCAAAGAAAAGAGAGAACTATTCATCATCTTCTTCCTTCTTCACAAACCCTAGTCGTCACTGAACCCATTGCAAGGATCATCACTCGTCGTTTGTGGACACTATCATTCCTCCTCCGTTCGCGTACAGGTGAAGTTGAGGTGTCTCTCTCTTTTTATTTATTTTTCGCACGTTTTTGTCAAGCCTCATTGTCGGCAAGTTCTGTCTCGTGCCACCAAAATCTCATCGCAGGCAGCAGTCGAACGAACCTTTTGCCTGACCAAGCCGATATGTGCATCACCGAGCCGATTCTCCACTTCTTCACAAGTTGCCCTCAACTCTGCTGATTTTTCCTCTCTTTGCGAGTAGTGCGCCCAAGCTAACCGTCGAGCCGATTCTCCTTCTGTCAAGTTGTGTGAGCCATTTCTACCTTAGTCCAAGCCAAGTTACTTTTTGGTATCTCTTGAGCCTTTTGGGTGAATTTGTGTTGGGTTTGGTACGTCCAAATGAATATTCTTTGGATCTTAAATAAGTTTACAAGAGAATGAGTTGAATTACTTTTGCTCGAAGGTTCAAGTGTTAATTTGAGGATTTGAAACTGCAAATTTTTTCATTCAAGGTTGTGTTGGATTCAACCTTAGTCTTGGGGTAAGTTTGGATGCTTAATTAAATAGTTGGATGATGGTTGACAAAATTAACAATTTTAATTTTGTTTATGTTTAGGCCTGACTTAATTGAGAATTGACTGTCAGGAAGGGACTATATTTTCAACTAATTAATCTCCAGGTAAAAGATTCTACTACCAGCCTCTTACATTATGTTTTACCTTAGTATGCATTAACATAGTTATGATGCATGTGATGTGACTGTTAAGGATGTTAGATAATGATAGCAACATAGAAAATCGTTATGTATGACTGAGATATGTGATGACCATGATATGTTATGAATGAGATATACTATGGTTGAGATATATTACGATTAAGATATGATATTTATGTTATGCTATATATATGCTATGATGTTCTGTTAGCTTTACTTGTTAGAGTCGTACCATGTAGGTGTCCCTCGGGATCACCACCTATTTATGTATTTGTGGTTAGGTTTGATGTGTGATTCGACAAGATCACTTACAACTTGACTCTTCTTTAGGGTGATTCCTTCTGCTTCACCAAGAGCCCATATATGTCCCTACGAGATCACTGGATAGGGTGATTTCAGTAGAATAATAGATATGCGGTACTTTCTTATAGGAGGACTTTAACGTAAAATTAACAAACACGTAGTGGGACTAATAGTGGATCCCTTACTAAGTATAAATTTAGACTAACTCCTTTCTAGATTTAATTTTTCAGGCAAAGATAGAAATAAAGGCAAGTTGGCGAATGACAAGAAGTCACCATGGTTCTCCATAGGGGACAATTTATGTTTTATTTAGCATTTATATTTTCAATATTAAATTTTCATAAACTTATTTCAGAACCCACATTTACTTTTAGATATATATTTTTATTTTAAATAGGGCCCAAACTAATATTTTATTTATTGTTTTCTTTACATACTTTACTTATATTTTATGAATAAATATTTGAAGTGTTTGTTTTAAAACTTAGTATTTTCTTTGATTTAAATAAAAAGTCTTTATTTGTTTTAGTAGTAATGACCTCAACTTAGTATAAAGAGTTGGGTCGTTACACTTTCGAGTTATGTAGAGGATGTAAACCTAGTTAAGTCACTCCATAATTTGGGGTTGTCCAGCACACGTTTTAGTGTCAAATTCTAAGAAGTTGGACTCTCGTTCAAGGTTATGTCAATTTTTTGGTTATCCTAAAGAAACGAGAGGTGGTCTATTCTTCGATCCACAAGAAAACAAAGTGTTTATATTGACAAAGGCTACTTTCTTGGAAGAAAACAACATGAGAGATCATAAACCATGAAGCAAATCAAAATTAAGTGAAGCTACTAATGAATCAGCAAGGGTTGTTGATGAAGTTGGTCCCTCATCAAGAGTTGAGGAAACCAACACATCCGATTAGTCTCATCCTTCTCAATTGTTGAGAATGCCTCGATGCAGTGGGAGAGTTATATCACAACCTAATCGTTACTTCGGTTTAACTGAAACTCAGGTTGTCATACCAGATGATGTCGTTGAGGATCCATTGTTCTATAAATAGGCAATGACTGATGTAGACAAGGACTAATAGGTTAAAACCATGGAATCTATGTACTTCAATTCAGTATGAGAGCTTGTAGATCTACCTGAAGGGGTGAAACCCATAGGGTGCAAATGGATCTATAAGAGAAAGAGAGATTCAGCTGGGAAGGTACAAACCTTCAAAGCTAGACTCTTAGCAAATGGGTATACCCAAAGGGAAGGGATTGACTACGAGGAAACTTTTTCTCTGTTGCTATGTTAAAGTCTATAAGGATTCTCTTGTCCATAGTCACTTTTTATGATTATGAAATATGACAAATGGATGTTAATACTGCTTTTCTAAGTGGCAATCTTGAAGAGAGTATCTTTATGTCTCAGCCTGAGGGGTTCATAACCCAAGGTTAGAAACAAAAAGTTTACAAGCTGAATCGATCCATTTATGGGTTGAAATAAACATCTAGATCTTGGAACATTAGATTTGATATTGCGATCAAATCTTACGGTTTTGACCAAAATGTTGATGAGCCTTGTGTATACAAGAAAATCAACAAAGATAAAGTAGCTTTCTTAGTACTTTATGTGGACGATATCCTTCTCACTGGAAATGATGTAGGATACCTAACTAACGTTAAAACTTGGCTACCAGTCCAATTCTAAATGAAAGATTTGGGAGAGGCACAATTTGTTCTTGGGATCCAAATCATAAGGGATCGTAAGAACAAAATGCTAGCACTGTCTCAGGCAACCTATATCGACAAAATATTGGTTCGATATTCGATGCAAACTCTAAGAAGGATTTATTACCTTTCAAGCACGAGGTTTACTTGTCTAAGGAACAATGTCCTAAGACACCTCAAGAAGTTGAGAAGATATGAGACATATTCCATATGCCTTAGTTGTGGGTAGCTTAATTTATGTTATGTTCTGCACTAGGTTAGACATTTATTATGTAGTGGGAATAGTCAGTAGATATCAGTCCAACTTAGGGTTAGACCACTAGACGACGGTTAAAATTATTCTTAAGTATCTTAGGAGAATGAGAAACTACATGCTTGTGTATGAAGCTAGGGATTTAATCCTGATTTCTAAACAGATAAGGATTCTAGGAAATCTAGTGGGATTAGTGTTCACCCTAAACGGGAGAACAGTAGCATGTCATAGCATCAAGCAAGGATGCATTGTAGACTCTACTATAAAGGTTGAGTACGTCGTTGCTTGTGAAGCAACAATAGAAGCAATTTGGCTAAGGAAGTTTCTGCAAGATTTGGAAGTTGTTCCAAATATGAACATGCCCATCACTTTATATTTTGATATCAATTGGGCAGTGACCAATTATAAGGAACCTCATAGCCACAAATGAGGAAAACATATAGAGAGAAAATATCATCTGATACAAGAGATTGTGCAACGAAGTGAAGTGATAGTCACCAAGATCGCTTTGGAGCATAACATTGCTGATCCATTTACAAAGACTCTCACGGCTAAAGTGTTCGAGGCTCATCTAGAGAGTCTAGATCTGCGAGTTTTGTACATTAGGTAATCTAGGACAAGTGGGAGATGTGTAATGGGTATGGGGATGTCCTAGTTTATTGTATTGGGGATTTAATTGTTGAGTACTACAAATTTGTAAATCTACTAATTTAGAGGATTTTCTCATATCGTGCTTCATTTCTAATTCATTTTAAAGGATTTCTCTTGATCTCTAAAAAGAGTGGTCGTAATGGTTTGATCCTAAACCGTGGAAATGATTGAGCTTGTTCTTACACTTGAAAAAAGGAACGTTGTATGGATCTACTCTAAGCCATCGAAAGAGTCAAGTTTGAGTGAAATAACCAAGAGGAGCTTGAAAAGTGGATGTAGGTCGGTTGTGCCGAGCCACTATAAAATTCCCGATGTTAATTTCTTTATCTCTCAACTATTTAATTTTGCAATTAATTTGTTATCAAATTTTAGTGTTTGAAATTAATTGCAACTTTTGTTCTTGAGATTAATTGCTCACTTCTCTATTTAGGTTGGTTTAAGTTTATCTTTGCATATTTGTGTTACCAATTTTCTTGTTATAAACATTAAAATGGATGTTTGAATTTGTTAACGTCACCTTATAAGTTATTTTGATGTGCATGCATTTGTATGAGATTATTGATTACATTATTTATTAGCAAAAAGTTTGTTAATTTATTTAATTTGGCCCACTTGTTTCATTAATTTGTAAAAACCCTATTCACCCTCTTGAGGATTCCCATACCGATCGTACACGAGATACAATTGAAGATAATTCAAATTCTAGATTAAGTTAAATATGTGATGCTTAACTTAGTAATTAATTAATTGGAAAAGTAATTAATTAAATTAAATCATGAATAATACACATAAATGTAGCAAAACCCAAAAATATTTACGTCGCATGTAACAAAAAATTAAAGCACATGAAGCCACCATTATTTTTTTTTATAAATTTCAGATTTTCCCTTTGTCATTATTTTTGCGCATTGTGAAACCATTCTTCACTTCACTTCTTTTTCTTCTTCTTTGCAATTTATTCTTCTCTTCTTCGTATTATTAATTTCTTCATATTATTACTTCTCTTTCATATTCTCACTTCTTCTTGTCTGTGATTTCTTCATTTCCTTTTTCAAAATTTCTTCCTTCTTCATCTCTCATCTTCTTTTTTTGCTTCTTGGTACAAGATCTAAATGATATTAGTACATGATTTAAATGATAATGTATCAATATCTAAATCATCAGTTGTCTATCCCAGATAAACAGACATAGACCACTGTTACTAATGGATCGTTTAGATTTGGTACAATATTGTTTAGACTAAATAAAAGATCGTTTATGTTGGGATTTATGTCCTAAAACTCGTAGATTGTAAATATAATCCATTAATCGTTGTTAATAACATGTTATTATTGTAATAATTGTTATTGGTTATAATATTAGTTGTCTTAATAACTCAAATCAAACAAACTAACATCCTAAGTTGTTTAATGAATCTTAAACAGTATGTAGAGACATACAGGGATAAAGGTTCAAGATCAGCTTAAAGGTTCTATAGTACAAGGATAAGGCTGAATACCTAATCCTGGTAACACTATGAATATGGCTCACTTTGTATTTGATACAAACACAATGATTCAACGCGTTTGTGTAGTTGACATACGAGTGACGGTATCTTATGCAATAAGTTTACATAAGATCAGACGGCAAAATAATAACTACTAGATGAAACTCTGTTTACTAGTCAGGTTTCTATTCATTAGGATGACCTAGGTAACTTAGTTTTAATTGTAACGCCCCAACTTTTCTAGAAGGTTGAGGTCATTACTATTTAAGTAAATATAGATTTTTTTTAATATACAAGAAAATAAATTAAAATTTGAGGAAAAACTTTAAATAATAAGTAGTTAAAATAACTGATCAAAATACCAGTTTGGGCCCAAAAATAGAAGAAATACTTAAAGTAATTGAACCAGAGTTCTGTAATAAACCTATGAAAATATAACTATTGAAATATAAATGCGGAAGAAAACTGAATTGTTTCCTATGGCGATCCATGATCACTTCTTATCATTCGCTATTATGCCCTTGCCTCTACCCTTACCTGAAATTAAACATTTAAAAGAGTGAGTATAAATTTATACTTAGTAAGAGACCCATAGTGGTCTCACTATGTGTCTGTTAACCTTTCGTTAGAGTCCTGTAACATGGTACCGCATACTATTGCGCTCCCGAACGCATACTATCAAGTGGTTCCGTAGGGACACATCTAGGCTCTCGGTGAACCCGAAGGAATCATCCTATAGGAGAGTCAGACTGTAAGTGATCCCGTCGAATCACATCTCAAACAAGTCACACATGCATACATAGGTGGTGACCCTGATGGACCCCCATACGGTACAACTCTAATAGGCAAAACTAACAGAACACTATAGCCTATACATGTTTATCATAAGATCAACATCTTAGCTCAATTACACATAACTCAAAAGTAACATATTTGATTATAGCATGCCTCAACAAATAATACTATATCTAAATCATAATAAGGTTTTCAAAGTAACTATTTATACGACCATCTCAAACAACATAATTCAACTCATTCCAGTGCTAACTCATTTTAGACCCAAAACAATAATTATTTGGGTGTACCAAACCCAACGAGAATTAAGCAAAAACTCACCAAGGGCTTAAATATGTTGCAGACGGCTAAAACTGAAGGTGGCTCGACTAACAACGCTTCAGCTCGAGTCTTGAGACTCACGGCTGGCATACGACTCACACAGGAATGGATCGGTTGCGCGTGGCTCGCGTATGGCTTACACGAAACGGCTCGGATCCACAGAGATGATTCACGAGGCTCGGTGAAGGAATACGACTCGAACTAACACGACTTGGACATGTGGCTCGCAAAAAGAAAACTTTCACAGCTTGCATCCTTCACTGTCAATCATGATGATGTCCGGCGGTGCTGTGCGAGTGGAGGCAACGACGGGTGATGGTTTCGACGGAAGAGAGGGTTCTGACCGATGATGTGGAGGAGGAACGCACAGAGGAAGACAGGGGTCGTTCGACGGTTCGATGCAACACGCGTCGACACGGCTGGAGAGAAACGAACGGTTGTGCTTCGTGACCGTGACGCTTCGACTATGCGACTGTGACAGGGACTCTCTCACCGGAGTGCTGCATTCGATGATGGCTGGAGGAGCGGGGCGACAGCTACTCTAGGGTTAAATGGTGAAGAAGAAAGAGTGGGGTGGAGAAGATGAGCACGAAATACGAGAGAGACTTATTTAATATATACAATAATAATAAGTATTATTATTATTATTGTCATTATCTTTATTATCATTATTTAATTTCCCCAACGAACTCATTTTTTTCTATTTCAATTAATTTTTCTCTTTCTTCATTACTAACTCAATCCATCATCAATAACTTCTCTCGTTTCCTTAATAATTATATTATCCCATAATATAATTATTCTTATTCGTCTATAACTTTGCTTATACCCATAAACAATAATTACTCATAATACTTTCAACTTTACAAATTTAATTTACCAACCAATCAATCCAAAAATTACCACTTTAACAAAATGATTTCAAATTTCAGAATTAACCACATATCATTCCAACGCACTTAACTTCCACAAATCAAATAATTTCACACATAATACATTACGTTTTACACATGCACACGGCACACGCACACATAGACACACACACACGTGCACATGCGCACACACGGACACGCGCATACACATGCACACACGCGTGCACATGCGCGGACACACGCACA
Source organism: Cucumis sativus (assembly GCF_000004075.3). Classification (NCBI taxonomy): domain Eukaryota; kingdom Viridiplantae; phylum Streptophyta; class Magnoliopsida; order Cucurbitales; family Cucurbitaceae; genus Cucumis; species Cucumis sativus. The sequence goes on along the minus strand of NW_022279547.1, from coordinate 287,981 downwards.
CTGCACACGCTAGCGTACACGCACACTCACCCACACGCGCACGCACACATATGCACAAAGATGTGTAAATGAATTAAGATTAAAAAACAATTACAATAATTATGTTTAGGAGTAAAAATCATGTTCATTTGACTTAAAAACATTAATTAAATTATAATTTCTATCAATATTGGTTTAAGAGTGTCATTATTTCAATATAATGCGGTTTTATGCAATTTTACCAACAAAAAATAAGTCGAATATGGACCTGTAGATCCACACTCTTTGTCCTAAGAGATATAACAACTTTTCTATGGGTTATTTTAAAAAATGGAAAAACGATTTTTTCTTTTGAATTTTAGCAAATAACATTTTTTGCACGTGCATGGTATTTTACAAAATATCCACCTTCTCCAACTGTAATTATTTAGTTTCTACGTTGTAATTAATTTATGTCATTTATCAGCTTTTAATTAATTTTTACTTGAAAAATATACATCAATCCATATTGCAACTTTTTTTTTAATATCTTGGGACTCAACTAATTGATTCAATATTTTAATAACTTTATTCAATCTTACTAATTTCAAAATAACCCAATTGAATTTGAATTTCAAAATAACAAAATTATTATTTTTCAGAATTTGAGAATCTCAACATAGATTTTGTATCAAAATAACCTTAATTGAATTCAAAATTAAAAAATATCAACTTGTTCGCTATTTTTATCTCAAAATAACATTAATGGCTTAAACATCAAGATAACGAAATTATTATTTTAAAATTGGAAGAATCTCATCACTAAAAAATATCAACATGTTCGCACACGCACACACGCACGAACGCACACATACACATGCACGCAAGCACACTCGCACACGTGCGCACGCACGCACTTTTGCACACACACACACACCATCCACACATTACCTACACACACACACGCGAACACACACACACACACGTATGTATAAAGATGTGTAAATGAATTAAAATAAAAAAATAATTAAATTAATTGTGTATAGAAAAACTTTTAAACCATATTCATTTGACTTAATAACATTAATTAAATAACAATTTTTATCAATATTGGTTGAAAAGATTCATTAGTGTAATTATTTTAATATAATGGAGTTTTATCCAATTTTACCAACGAAAAACAAGTCGAATATGGACCAGTAGATCCACACTCTTTGTCATAAGAGATATAGCAACGTTTTTATGGGTCATTTTAAAAATGACAAAACTACTTTTTCTTTTGAATTTTAGCAAATAGCATTCTATCACGTGCATGGTATTTTCTAAAATACCAAAATATCCATCTTCTCCAACTGTAATTATTTTGTTTCTACTTTGTAATTAGTTTATGTTATGCATTTATCAACTTTTAATTATTTTTTTATCTGAAAAAGATACATAAACCTATATCATAAATTTTTTCTTAATATCTCGAGACTCAAGTAATTGATTCAAGATTTTCATAAATTTACTCAATCTTACAATTTTCAAAATAACCTAATGGAATTGAAATTTCAAAACAACCAAATTGAATTTCAAAATAACAGAATTATTATTTTTCAAAATTTCAAAATCTCAGATAGATTTTGTATTAAAATAACCTAAATTGAATTTCAAAATTAAAAAATATCAACTTGTTCGCTATCTTTTATCTCAAAATAACATTAATGACTTGAATATCAAGATAATAAAATTATTATTTTAAAATTGAGAGAAACTCAACATTAAAATATATCAACTTGTTCACACACAAGCACACACGGACACGGGCAAACGCGCACACACGTACACACGCACGTATGAGCGCACACACACCGACACACCCACGCGCACAAGCACATACGCGTCCGCACACACACAGACACACATAAGCACACATACAGACACACACACACGTGTGCACATCAGCACACAAACACGAATGCACACACGCATACACACACCCACCCACATGCACAAATGTGCACAAACGTACACCTGCACGCACACACACTCGCACGCATACACACACGCACGAACGCACACTCACACCCACACGCATACCCACACACCCACACGCACAAATGCACAAAACTGCGTAAATGAATTAAAGATAAGAAACAATTACATTACTTGTGTTTAAAAAGACTTTTAAACCATGTTCATTTGACTTAATAACATTAATTAAATTATAATTTTTATCAATATTGGTTGAAAAGTGTCATTAGTGTGATTATTTCAATATAATGCGATTTTATCCAATTTTACAAAAAAAAAAAAAAAACAAGTCGAATATGGACTAGTAGATTCACACTATTCATAAGAGATATAACAACGTTTTTATGGGTCAATTTAAAAAATGGCAAAACTATTTTTTTTTTAAATTTTAACATATAGCCTTATTGCACGTGCATGGTAATTTATAAAATATCAAAATATCCACTTTCTCCAACTGTAATTATTCCGTTTCTACGTTGTAATATATTTATGTTATGCATTTATCAGCTTTTAATTATTTTTTACCTGAAAAAGATACATCAACCCATGTCATAACTTTTTTCTTAATATCTCGAGACTCAACTAATTGGTTCAAGTTTTTATAACTTTATACAATCTTACTATTTTCAAAATAACCTAATTGAATTTGAATTTTAAAATAACCAAATTGAATTTCAAAATAACAAAATTATTATTTTTCAGAATTTTAAAATCGCAACGATAGATTTTGTATTGAAATAATCTTAATTGAATTTCAAAACTAAAAAGTATCAACTTGTTCACCATCTTTATCTCAAAATAACATTAATAGTTTGAATATAAAGATAACTAAATTATTATTTTAAAACTAGGAGAAAGTCTACATTAAAAAATATCAACTTGTTTGCACACAAGCACATGTGCACACCCACCCACACATGCACACGCACAAAATGTGCATACACGCAAACATGTACGCACACATGTGCACACACACATGTACGCACGTGTACACACACGTACACACGCGCGACAGCCACACACGAACATACGCACAAACGCACACACATACACGCACATGCGCATGCGCACGCACCCACACAAACTCACACACGCACAAAGATGTGTAAATGAATTAAAATTAAAAACAATTACACTAATTGTGTTTATAAAGACTTTTAAACCATGTTTATTTGACTTAAGAACATTAATTAAATTATAATTTCTATCACTATTGGTTTTAAAATGTCATTAGTGTATTTATTTCAATATAATGCGGTCTTATCCAATTTTACCAACAAAAAAACAAGTCGAATATGGACTAGTAGATTCACACTCTTTGTCATAAGAGATATAACAACATTTTTATGGATCATTTTGAAAAATGACAAACTACTTTTTCTTTTGAATTTTAGCAAATAGTATTTTTTGCACGTGCACGGTATTTTATAAAATACCAAAATATCCACATTCTTCAACTGTAATTATTTTGTTTCTACGTTGTAATTAATTTATGTTGTGTATTTATCAGCTTTTAATTATTTTTTACTTGAAAAAGATACATCAATCCATATTGCCACATCAATCCATACCAAAACGTTCCTAAGAAAGGATCATCTCACCCATAACTTTAAATTCTTCAAACACAATGCAATTAACTTAAAGCAGAACAAAACAAAACAAGAAATCTAACCAACAATAACAAAAAAAATAAACCTTAAGCCTTGATCCTTGCAGTCCATTGGGAGGTTCAGAACGGGACATGATCGAGAACAATCGATTCCGAGCTGCAGGTTTCGACATCGACAAAGAATTTCCAAGTAAATGAAAATTTTGGAAATGGGTAGTGAAGAAAAATAAGGTTGAGAGGATTTTGTTTGGTGAGTGGGAAAAACTCTAGCCAGTGGAAAGAGAATGGAAGAAATGGGGTTTAGTTTACACAGATTTTTCTTAATGATTGTTGGAAGAACAAAGAGATTGTGAGAAGGTTTAACGGCAACGACAATGGCAGAATGTTAAATCCCCGAAAAGACTAAATGGCCAATTGAGAGGAAGAAGGAAGAAAGAAATTCTCTTTCAAGCTAGGGAAAAGACAGAGGAATGGGAATTGAATTGTACGTTTGGTATGGCTATATGCAATTTTCTTGCTTCTTTATGGATATGTTGTACAAAGAGTAGAACGATGACATGGTTCACTTTGTTTCTCTCTTTACAAAGTAACCAATGACTTAAAAGAAAGACATTGAACAACAAATGACCAATAGAAAACAATATACTCAAGAAACAATAAAAAAAATGCAGAAATTAAAAATGAAATTGGAAGTAGGAAAAAAATGGAAGGAAGAAAAATACCCCAAAAGTTCTAAATGCAATATGATCATAACAAACATGTCTCACTGTGAACAAATCGAACAAGCTCTATAACGAATTTTGTAGTGGGATTCCGACTCATAGAAGCCGGCTCCAGGCTTGCACAACGAATGACCAATACAAAATAAGATCCAGTAAAAAGAAAGGCCCAACTAAAGTGAAATTAGAAGACACACACGTCCTATATTAAGGTAGAGTCAAGGTAATTTAGAAAAATTCATTACCGGACAACTACCTCAAAATTACCCGAACTTATAAACTATACAATTATTTTTTCCTGATGTTCCAAAACACTTGCCAACTGAAATTTTCTTTTGACAAATATGCAATGGGTTTCTTGAAATTGAATGCTCAATCCAGAAATTGAAAATGAAATTGGAAGTAGAAAAAAAATGGAAGGAAGAAAAATACCCCAACAGTTATAAATGCAATGTGAACATAACAAGTTGTATCATCATGAACAAATTGAACAATCCCCAAAACAGATTTTGCAATGGGATTCTGACTCCAACAAATTGCATCCATGTTGACCAAAACTTTCCGAACAAAGGATTCAGCTTCCCATCAACATGCATCACAAACCTATAACTTTAAATTCTTCAAAAACAATGGAATTAAATCAAGGCAGAAAAAAACACAACAAGAATTCTAACCAACGATAACAAAAAAATCCACCTTAACCCTTAATCATTGTCGTCCAATGGGAGGTTCAACATTGGACATGATTGAGAACTATTGGTTCCCAGCCGCAAGTTTCGGCATCGACAAAGATTCTCCGAGGGAAATGAAGATTTTGGAAATTGGTAGTGAAGAAAAATAAGGTTGAAAGAATTTTGTTTGGGGAGTTGACAAAATTGTAAACCGAACCCCATGTGTTTCATTTTTCTCCTCATCGGCCAGAATTTTGTCAACTCCCCAAACAAAATCCTGGCCGATGAGGAGAAAAATGAAACACATGGGGTTCGGTTTACAATGATTTTTCTTAATGATTGTTGGAAGAACAAAGAGATTTAAGGGTAACAAAAAGAATGGAAGAATGTTAAATCCCAAAAGACTAAATGGCCAATTGAATGCTTAAGGAAGTTTGATTTGCCTGTTTTAGCAGTTTTTTTGCTTTTTTATGTAAATGTTGTAGAAAGAGTAGAACAAGGACATAATTCACTTTTTTTTCTCTTTACAAAGTAACCAATGACTTAAAAGAAAGACATTGCACACTAAATGCCCATTAGAAAACAATATACATCGAAAAGAATAAAAAATATGCAAAAATTCAAAATGAAAGTGCAAGCAGAACAAAACGGACTTGATTCACCATGAACAGATAGAACAAGCTCCAAAACGGATTTTGAGTAGAATTTCGTCTCAGATTTGCAGTCTCCAGGTTTTCCAAAACGTTCCTAAGAAAGAATCAGCACAACCCACAACTTTAAATTCTTCAAAAACAATGAAATTAACTCAAAGCAGAAAAAAAAAAGACAAAAACTCTAACCAACGATAACAAAAAAATAAACCTTAACCTTTGATCCTTGCAATCCATTTGGGGGTTCAGCACTGGACTTGATCGAGAACAATCAGCTCCCAGCCGCAGGTTTCTGCATGGACGATGATTTTTCGAGGAGGGAAATCAAATTTTTGGAAATGGGTAGTAAAGAAAAATAAGGTTGAAAAGATTTTGTTTGGAGAGTGGGCAAAATTCTAGCTGGTGAGGAGAAAAGAAAAGACATGGGGTTCAGATTCGAGGGATTTTTCTTAATGATTGTTGGAAGAACAAAGAGATTGTGAGGAGATTTAAGGGTATCGCCACGAATGGCAAAATGTTAAATCACAAAAGACTATTGTTTTCTTGCTTCTTTATGGAAATGTTGTAGAAAGAGTAGAACGATGACATGGTTCACTTTGTTTTTCTATTTACAAAATAACCATTGACTTAAAAGGAAAGAATTTGCACCACAAATGACCATTAGAAAACAATATACATAAGAAAGAATAAAAAATACGCAGAAATTGAAAATGAAATTGAAAGTTGAAAATAAATGGAAGGAAGAAAAATACTCCAAAAGTTCCAAATGCATTACGATCAAGAGAAATTTGTATCAACATGAACTGATCGAATAAGCTCCAAAATGATTTTGCAGTGGGATTCCGACTCAGATAAGCAGTCTCCAGTCTTGCCAAAACGTTCCTAACAAAGGATCATCACACCCATAACTTTAAATTCTTAAAAAACAATGGAATTGACTCAAAGCAGAAGAAAACGAAAGAAAAACTCTAACCAACGATAAGAAGAAAATAAACCTTCACCCTTGATCCTTCCAATCCATTTGGGGGTTCAGCACTGGACATGATCGAGAACAATCAGTTTCCAGCTGCAAGTTTAGGCATGGACGAATATCTTCCAAGAAGGGAAACGAATTTTAGCGAAGTTTGATCTACCTGTTAGCAGTGTTCTTGTTTTTGTACGGAAATGTTGTAGAAAGAGTAGAACGATGAAATAAATCACTTTGTTTTTCTCTTTACAAAGTAACCAATGACTTAAGAAGAAGACATTGCACAACAAATGACCAATAGAAAATGATACGCAATAGAAAAGAATAAAAAAGAAAACAATATGCATTTTTGTTTTCAAATTCTTGGTCAAATCGCAATTCAGAAATGAAATTTGGTTCATTATCGACGATAATATGGTGAACTAAATAACATAAGTTTCAGAGTCATGGGAGAATAATAGCCTTGCTAATTGCTCAAACTCTGAATGTGAAGGCTTTTCCCATGTGAAGGAACCCAAAGAACCAGCCAAAGCAGCATGCTTCTTCCCAATGCAAGAACATTCAGTGTATCTTCTGATTATGTCCTGAATGCAGTAGGAAAAATGATATGAAGTTGTAATTCAAGCTAAGGTTTTGTTGCATAAACCAAAAACTTAGATGGATAAAACACAAAATGCATCATGTTCCTACCTTATGCCTACTACATTGCTAACAATACACTTACTGCACTCTCAGAGAAGGAACCAGAAATGGTTCTTGATGATCTGTTAAAATCTTTTGATGAAAATGTAATTAGTGCAAAGAGCGTTGATGATTCTAAAACAGAGGCACCTCATGCTAACTCGGATGTGCAATGCTTCTCTGAAGATGAAAAAGTAAATGAAGTTTCGAAAGATGATGATTTTGTGGAGATTTCTGCTGAGGAAATCAATGAATCTGACAAATCTTCTCTGCCTACTGAAGACTTGGATGTTACTGAAGTTCACAAATCGAGCATTGCAGAAGAATTTGGTATGGAATTTGAATCTCAACAAAATGAGTCTACCTGTGAATTGGAACATAAAATTGAAGAAGATGTTGAAGAAGAAAACACACGTGAATAACTCTGCTGAAGAACTGTCTCTTCCCCACGAAAATGTGGAAGAAGAAACTGAAGTTGATGGAGATGATGCCTTGAGCAGTGATGAAGAATCTTTGGAAGTGAAAGACGATCAAGATGAAAATGATCAGATCCCACAACCGGAAATGTAGCATCAGATGCTGACATTGAAGGAGACAAGAAGGAAACAAAAATGGAGAAAAGTTCCGTTCAAGCTGAAGAAGATGATACAATTATCAATAAGTCCACGGAGGAGTTCCCCGAGAATGTTTCTGATGATTTGGTTGATGTCAAGATCCAATGGAAAATGGAAGAAGAAACTCTTCCTAAAGACATAATTGTCGAAGCTATCGACTCACAACCAGAAATCCCAAATGCCATTGTTCAATGTGAGGAAGCTTTGGTGGAAATCACTATCACATCCTCCAACAACAATGCAGTTCAATCATTGGCAAACCAATTCCCTAGGCCAACAATAGAAGCCAAATCTCCCGTTGAAGAACAAACCATTAGTTTGCTAATGGACAACCCAGATGCTGAGGAAGAAGAAGCTGAAAAAGAACAGAACAAAGCAAAGTTCATTCAGTTAGTGGTGAAGAATGATAATACTAGCCTAAGGCAGCTGAGGAAGTTGTTCAAGGAAAAACTCCAACTTAACCATAAGAAGATGGAAAATAATAACATCAACACAAAAGTTGTTGGAGGTGGCGTGAAAGTGAGAACTGCTTTACAACCAGTGCCGGAAAACAGAATGACCGTGCATTAAAAGTCTAGAAAGAGAGAGCATTGTGCATGGTTCAAACTGTGGTTTGCCTCATGTTATTGATTTTGTGTTTGTTTTATTCTTTCCATGATGTATTTTGAGAGGAGGGAAAAATGAGGTAAATGATTAGTTTGTCTGAATTTTTGTTCATCAGTTCAATAATAAAAATGCTAGTAGTTTGTGTTTAAAAAAAACAATACACTTACTGCAGCACCAAGATACAGGTTGTAGCCAAATTTCAGGAAAAAAATATATTCAGATTTTTGCATATCGAGAATTTGGTGAAACGCACCTTGAGTTTATTTACTCAACTAATCCACGAGAATTTGTGATATGAACACTCTTGGCAGAGGTCCATTGACTCCATCACCATCATCAGCAGCATTAGAAATGGAGGGAGGTGAAAACCAAAATGCTTTCAACTTTTTGGCTGGGAATGATAATTCTTCTTTTTGAGTATATCCAAAATACAGGTAAAATCTTGCTAATGAGTCAATCCCACGCCCATCCATCTAGTTCATCACAGAATACAAACACAACTTCAACATTAGTTACAGTAAAGAATTGATTGTTGACTCAACCAACATCAAGCAGCTTTTTTTATTTAACAATGTTGACTCAACTTAATTAGTATGCATTGTACAATAGAAGTAGAAGGCATTGTACAAATGAAGTAGAGTACATTGTACAAATGAAGTAGAGTACTATTACAACTTCAACCATAATTATGTTCTACAGCCCAGCATTAGAAATTGAATAAAGAACCTTTGTTCACCTTTACCTAAAATACTAGCCTTTGTGTCCTCTCCACTTGATTTCTACTTTGGAATCATATTATTGTTAAACCATTTAATCACCCAAAAGCTTAAGCTGATGGGTTAAGATAAATTTTATATTGTATCACCTAGAATTCACTTCACTTTTGAACATAAGGACCTCCTCAACTATCTACTCACTTTTGAACATACAACCTTGATAGAACACAGATGTGGTGTTTCTATTATATTGATATTTGAAACTCAATGTTACAATAAAAAGAAAATTACATAGAAATTACAAACAACAAACAAAGAAACCCTCCTACTCCAAAACACAAATAAACAAAATTAAAAATACTACAATTAAAACCAAAAAGGATCATGAGCCTTCTGCTTCCCCTATCTCTCATGGAGTATTGCAGGCCCTTCCTTTTACTAAAAACTGCCTGCCCTTTCCCATCTCCCTCTCGTTCATTTAACTTCCTGTTTTAGATAACTGTCATCTTTTTTAAGTAACTATTGTTGGTTCCTAAAGTGCCTTATTTTTCTTTCTTCTATTATAAGTAAATAACAATGGTGGCCTAACAGACCTCCTAAACTATTCACTCTAGACCATGTTAAATCACCAATTCATCCAAAAACTTATGAGGTAAATGTAATATTATATCTTCTAACCATTGTCAACTTAAATTTGCTTTTGACCATAAGCAGTGGGTTTGCTGAAATTGAATGATGAATCCATAAAATAAAAATGAAGTTGAAAGTAGAAAAAATGGAAGGAAGAAAAATACCCCAAAAGTTCTAAAAGCAATATGATCATAACAAATAATGGAAGGAAAAATTTTGGCCGGTGGGGAGAAAAGGGAAGACATGGGGTTCGGTTTACAGGGATTTTTCTTAATAATTGCTGGAAGAACAAAGAGGTTTGTGAGGAGATTTAAGGGTAACCACAAGAATGGCAGAATGTTAAATCCCAAAAGACTAAATGGTCAATCGAATGTTTTAGGCAGTTTGATCTTTAGCTGTTTTCTTGCTACTTTATGGAAATGTTGTAGAAAGAGTAGAACGATGACATAGTTCACTTTGTTTCTCTACGTACAAAATAACCATTGACTTAAATCAAAGACATTGCACCACAAATGACCATTAGAAAACAATATACAATAGAAAGTATAAAAAATATGCAGAAATTGAAAATGAAATTGGAAGTAGAAAAAAAAAATGGAAGGAAGAAAAATACCCCCAAAGTTCCAAGTGCAATATGATCATAACCAATTTGTATCACCATGAAAAGATCGAACAAGCTCCAAAATGGATTTTACAGTGCGATTCCAACTCACATAAGCAGTCTCTAGGAATGCCAAACCGTTTCTAAGAAAGGATCATCACAACCCATAACTTTAAATTCTTCAAAACAATGCAATGAAATCAGAGCAGAAAAAAACAGAACAACTCTAACCAACGATAACTGCAAAATAAACCTTATGGAAATGTTATAGAAAGAGTAGAACGATGACATGGTTCACTTTGTTTTTCTATTTACAAAATAACCAATGATTTAAAGGAAAGAATTTGCACCACAAATGACCATTAGAAAGCAATATACATAAAAAAGAATAAAAAATACGCAGAAATTGAAAATGAAAGTGAAAGTAGAAAACAAACTGAAGGAAGAAAAATACTCCAAAAGTTACAAATGCATTACGATTCGGAAAAATTTGTATCAACATGAACTGATCGAATAAGCTCCAAAATGGGTTTTGCAGTGGAGAGTGGGAAAAATTCTCGCCGGTGGGAAGAGAAGGGAAGACATGGGGTTCAGTTTACACAGATTTTTCTTAATGATTGTTGGAAGAACAAAGAGATTGTGAGGAGATTTAAGGGCAACGACAACAATGACAGAATGTTAAATCTCGAAAGACTAAATGGCCAATTGAGTCTTTAAGCCAGTTCGATCTGCCTGTTAGCTGGTTTCTTGCTTCTTTATGGAAATGGGGTAGAAAGAGTAGAATGATGATATAGTTAACTTTGTTTTTCTCTTTACAAAGTAGCCAATGACTTAAAAGAAAGACATTGCACAACTTGTGACCATTAGAAAATAATATACATAAGAAAGAATAAAAAATAAGCAGAAATTGAAAATGAAATTGGAAGTAGAAAAGAAATGGAAGAAAAATACCCCAAAACTTCAAAATGCAATATGATCATAACAAATTTGTATCATCATGAACAGATCGACCAAACTCCAAAACAGATTTTGCAGTGGGCTTCCGACTCAAATAAACAGCCTCCATGCTCACCAAAACGTTCCTAAGAAAGGATTCAGCTCCCTACCAACATGCATCACATCCCATAACTTTAATTTCTTCAGAAACAACGTAGTTAACTGAAGGTAAAAAAATCAGAACAAGAACACTAACCAACTTCTTAGGAATCAGCTCCCTACCTCCGAATGCGTCGGGTTCGTTCAGGATCAAAAGTTGCGTAGGGAAATCTTCACTCTTGGCTGAAGCAACAATAGCATGTAGAAAGTAGAAGAGTAAAGCTGGTTAGATCAGAATGCATCGGGTTCCTTCGGTATCAGAATTTGCGTAGGAAACTCTTCCCTCTTGGTTGAAGCAACAATTTCCAATAGAAAGTAGAAGAGTTAAACCAGTTAGATAAGAATGCGTCGGGTTCCTTCAGAATCAATACTTGCGTAGGAAACTCTTAACTCTTGGAGGAAGCAAAAATAACATGTAGAAACTCAAAAAGTTAAGTCGGTTAGGTCAAAATGCGTCGAGTTCCTTCGGAATCAGAATTTTCGTAAGGAACTCTTCACTCTTGGTCGAAGTAGGAATAGCCCGTTGGAAATAGATGAGTTAACACTTCAAAAATACTTCCTATAAAAAGTTATTATATATAGGGACAATCTTCCTTTGTGTTTGGACTGCACCCATGCATTTATAGCACAGGAGCATTCCTTTAGATCACATCGTATCCTTTAGAGATCGCAGTTTGCTACCTTGATTTTCAACTTTTGTCGAGCCCTTTAGAGTTAGTTTGGTTTGAAATAGAGATTGTTGTCTTATGCGATCAAGGTTGTGAAATATCTCACTAGATTTTTTTTAATGGAACATTTGATTAGAGAGTAAGGGTTTTGAGAGGTCTTGGGAGGAGATTGAGACCATTGCTGGTTTAAGGCATTTGTTAGTTAAAAACATTACTTTATCCCGTATATCTAAGACAAGCCAAGCTTATTTTCTTCTTAAAACATACTATAATTAGTCAAACAAAAAAATGTTAATAGTCAAATACATTTTTTATTTGACAATTAATTGTGTTAATTACAACAATAACTATAAAAATTGGTTATCATCCTGTTTTGTTTAAAAATCAAATCAAGAGTTTAACTAAATGGAATGCACTACAATGATGATTCTGCTATTATCAGTAATACACAAACCTTGCATATTGAGTGATGAGGATCTCGAAGATTGACCAGTAGATTATCACTTTCAAAATCAAAGTGCACAATATTCTTTCTGTGCAGGTGTTCCATTCTAAAAGCCGCATCCATAGCAATCAAGAGGCGCTTCCACTTTTCAAGACTCCTGCATCAATTGTATTTATGCTTAATCTAAGGGTGAAGATACATTATACTGCAACTAACTTCTAACAAATTAAATTAAACGTATGAAAAATGAGAACAATTGTTACTTTTCATTCTTCAACAAAGCATTTTTGAGCGAACCATTGGCCATATATTCTGTTACTGTGGCCACAGATCTCCCAGGCCCATCAAGCACGACACCATAAAAAGTACCACATTTGGGTGGTGCAAATCAGCAAACTTAATTGCTTCATTCTAAAAATCTTCTCACTGGTACAATATAAAACAACAAAAAGGACTTGAGTCAAGGAACAAAAAGAAAAATACACGAATAACAAAAGAAAAGAAAAGCCAGTTGCTTAAAATGAACAACCTTGCGATCTTGTTTAGAAGGTTTCCCAGCAAAACACCTCTCATTGATTCGTTTTATAGCAACATCAGTCCCCTCCATTTTCCATGGTAAAAAGTGCCAAAGGTGCCGGACCCCAATTCTCTTAATTCTTCAAGGTCACTATTCTTTATTACCCGAAGGAAAGAAGAAAAAGAAAAAAAAAAGATGTTCGGATGGACAATTTAAACATAAAGTGCAACCTTAAGGTTAAAAATGGAAAACTAAGTATTACCTGCAAGCGGCCAAGGCCTTTTGACATTGGAAAACCAGGATTTGCTTTACCTAAAAGTCTTGTCCTGCCATCGTGGGCAAACATGAAACAAGAATAATTATGGCAAAAAACGTGACATATTCCCGTTGAATAGCCAAATGAATGATGTGTATGTTGCATCTTGTTTTGGAGAATGTTCAGCATTGTATTGGTGTCTTATTTACACTTTGTATAAATCAGTCAGATGTCTTGAATGGTGCTTTTGCATTGCTTTGTTTGCATTCCACTCTCAGATAATGGAAGACAATAAAAATAATCCTCTTGTTTTACTTGTGTTTTAGTATGCTTCCTTTTATCCATTGTTTGGAAGTCAAATGAGCTTCTGGTGTCAAAGTACCATCACATTTGTTGTAATTTATTGAGCTCTTTAGTTATTTTATTACTCTAGTTGAATGGCATAACTTTCGTTTAAATATACATTCAAATCTAATCTTACTTTAACCACTAGTATATGTATGTATACGTGTAAACAAAATCTTGTAATATTGTGTTATCTTATTAACTATGTTGTGAAGTTTATGTAACATTTCACTTGATTGTACTTTTTTTTAAAATAGGACATTTTTTTCATAATTTTTCAAACACAACTAATATCTACTTGGACTCCTTGTACTCCTTGTAAATGGAGTGTATTCTTGATTAACTTAAACACTTAAATTTTTTTACCACACATATCAATTACTAAAATTTCATAATATCAAAATTCAACATATCCATAAGTTAAAAAACATATTTTGTAATAATACTCGAAATTTGGGATGGGTAGTCTGGGTTGTTAGTGTTGTCAGTGTTAGAATACCCCTAGTGGTTTGTGTCAAAAAAGTCTCCTTTTAAAAGTTGAAAGATGCCCTTAAACTTTCGAAAACGGTTCAAAAATACCATTGTCTTTGGTTTTAGATGAAAGTCGCTAAAGTTTTGTTTAAAAAATAATCATCAACTATTGAAAAGTTCTGTTTAAAAAATATTGATGAATTATTGAAAGTTCCATAAATATCCTTTTAAGCTTAAAAAAAATTCAAAAAAATGTTCATCGATCCAATTCATACACCTATTTCTTTACACTTATAATAAAAAGCCCATAGAAAGTAGAGAACTTTTCACTCTTGCCTGAAGCTACAATAGCCCGTAGAAAGTAGGAGAGTTAAGCTTGTTAGGTTAGAATGCGTCGGGTTCGTTTGGGATCAAAACTTGCATCAGAACTCTTCACTCACGGTCGAAGCTACAATAGCTGGTAGAAAGTAGGAGAGGTAAGCCTATTAAGTCATAATGCATTGGGTTCTTTCAGGATCAAACTTTCGTAGGAAACTCTTCACTCTCGACCGAAGCCACAATAACTTGTAGAAAGTAGGAAAGATAAGTTGGTCAGGTCAAAATGCGTCGGGTTCCTTCCGTATTAGTATTTGCGTAGGGAACTCTTCACTCTTGGTGAAAGCAACAATTTCCTGTAGAAAGAAGGTGAGTTGAAGCGATTAGATCATAATGCGATGGGTTCCTTCGGGATCAATACTTGCGTAGGGAACTCTTAACTCTTGGTGGAAGCAAAAATAGCCCGTAGAAAGTCGAAGATTTAAGCCAATTAGTTTAGAATGTGTCGAGTTCCTTCGGGTTCAAAATTTTCGTAGGGAACTCTTCACTCTTGGTCGAAGCAACAATGGCCGGTTGAAAGTAGAAGAGTTAAGCCAGTTAGGTCAGAATGCATGTTTGGTTCTTTAGATATCCGAACTTGCACAGGGAAATCTTCACTCATGGTCGAAGCAACAATAACCTGTAGAAAGTAGGAGAGTTAAGCTGGTTAGGTCAGAATGTGTCGGCTTTCTTTGGGATCAGAACTTGTGTCGGGAACTCTTCACTCTCGATTGAAGCCACAATAGCTCGTAGAAAGTAGGAGAATTAAGCCGGTTAGGTTAAAATGCATCGGGTTCTTTGGGATCATAACTTCTTCGACAACTCTTCACTCTCGGCCGAAGCCACAATAGCCCGTAGAAAGTACGGGAGTTAAGCCATTTATGTTAGAATGCATCGGGTTCCTCGAGAATCAGAACTTGCGTAGGAAACTCTTAACTCTTAGTCAAAGCAACAATAACGCATAGAAAGTCGGGGAGTTAAGCCGGTTAGGTCGGTATGCATCGGTTTCTTCGGAATCAAAATTTGCTTAGGGAACTCTTCACTTTTGGCTGAAGCAACAATAGCCCGTAGAAAGTAGGAGAGTTAAGCTGGTTAGGTCGGAATGCGTCGGGTTCACTTCGTATCAAAATTTTCGTAGGGAACTCTTCCCTCCTGGCCAAAGAAATAATTTCATATAGAAAGTAGGAGAGTTAAAGCGGTTAGATCAGAATGTGTCGGGTTCCTTCGGGATCCATACTTGCGTAAGGAACCCTTAACTCTTGGCTGAAGCAAAAAGAGCCTGTACAAAGTCGGATAGTTAAGCCAATTAGGTCAGAAATGCGTCGATTTCCTTCAGGATCAAAATTTTCGTAGGGAACTCTTCACTCTTGGTTGAAGCTTCAATAACCCGTTGGAAGTAAAAGAGTTAAGCCAGTTAGGTGAGAATGCGTTTAGATCTTTCAATATAAGAACTTGCGTAGGGAAATCTTCACTTATGGTCGACGCAACAATAGCCCGTAGGAAGTAGGAGAATTAACTCGGATAGGTCAGACTGCATCGAGTTCCTTTGGGATCAGAACTTGTGTCAGGAACTCTTCACTCTCAGTTGAAGCCACAATAGCCCATAGAAAGTAGGAGAGTTAAGCCGAATATGTTAAAATGCATCGGGTTCCTTCCTGACCAGAAATTTCATGGAACTCTTCACTCTCGGCTAAAGCCACAATAGCCTGTAGAAAGTAGGAGAGTTAAGCCAGTTAGGTCAAAATGCATTTGGTTCCTTCGATATTAGAACTTGCATAGGGAACTCTTAACTCTTGGTCGAAGCAACAATAGCCCATAAAAAGGTTGAGAGTTAAGCCGGTTAGGTCGGAATGCGTCGGGTTCCTTCAGGATCAAAATTTGCGTAGGGAATGCTTTCTTGGCCGAAGCAACAATAACTTGTAGAAAGTAGGAGAGTTAAGCTGGTTAGGTCAAAATGTGTCAGGTTCCTTCAATATCAGAATTTCCATAGGGAACTCTTCCCTCTTGGCCGAAGCAATACTATAGAAAGTAGGAGAGTTAAAGTGGTTAAATCATAATTCATTGGGTTCCATCGGGACCAATACTTTCGTAGGGAACTCTTAACTCTTGGTGGAAGCAAAAATAGCCTGTAGAAAGTAAGAGAATTAAGACGGTTAGGTCAGAATGCATCGAGTTCCTTTGAAATCAGAATTTTCGTAGGGAACTCTTTACTATTGGCCGAAGCAACAATAGCTCGTTGGAAGTAGAAAAGTTAAGCCAGTTGGGTCAGAATGCATTTGGTTCTTTCGATATCAGAACTTGCATAGGAAAATCTTCACTCATGGTGAAAGCAATAATAGCTCGTAGAAAGTAATAGAGTTAAGCTGGTTAGGTTAGAATGCATCGAGTTCCTTTGGTATCATAACTTGTGTCAGGAACTCTTCCCTCTTAGCTGAAGCCACAATAGCCCATAGAAAGTATGAGAGCTAAGCAAAATAGGTTAAAATGCGTCGGGTTCCTTCCAGATCAGAACTTGTGTTGGGAACTTTTCACCCTCGGTTGAAGCCACAATAGACCATAGAAAGTAGGAGAGTTAAGCCGAATAGGTTAAAATGCATCTAGTTCCCTCGAGATCAGTACTTTCATCAACAACTCTTCACTCTCGACTAAACCCACAATAGCCCGTAGAAAGTAGGAGAGTTAAATCGGTTAGGTCAGAATGCGTCGGGTTCCTTTAGGATCAGAACTTGCTTAGAGAACTCTTCACTCTTGGTCGAAGCCACAATAGCCCGTAGAAAGTAGGGGAGTTAAGACGGTTGGGTCAGAATGCATCGGGTTCCTTCAGAATAAGAACTTGCATATAGAACTCTTAACTCTTGGTCGAGGCAACAATAGGTCGTTGGAAGTAGAAGAGTTAAGCTAGTTCGGTCAAAATGCATTCGGTTCTTTCGATATTAGAACTTGCGTAGGAAAATCTTCACTCATGGTCGAAGCAACAATAGCCCATAAAAAGTAGAAGAGTTAAGCATATTAGGTCAGAATGTATAGAGTTCCTTTGAGATCAGAACTTGTGTCCGGAACTCTTCACTCACGGCCGAAGCCACAATAGCCCATAAAAAGTAAGAGAGTTAAGCCGATCAGGTTAGAATGCGTCTGGTTCCTTCGTGATCAGAACTTGTTGGTGAACTCTTCACTCTCGACCAAGCAACAATAGCCTGTAGAATGTAGGAGAATTAAGTCGGATAGCTCAGAGTGCGTAGGGTTCCGTCCGGATCAAAACTTTCATAATGAAATCTTCACTTATGGTCGAAGCAACAATAACATGTAGAAAGTAGGAGAGTTAAGCCGATTAGGTTAGAATGCGTCGAGTTGCTTTGGGATTAGAACTTGTGTGAGGAACTCTTCACTCTCGGCCGAAGCCACAATAGCCCGTAGAAAGTAAAAGAGTTAAGCTGGTTTGATTAAAATGAATCGGGTTCTTTTAGAATCAGAACTTGTTCGTGAACTCTTCACTCTCGGCTGAACCTACAGTAGCCCGTAAAATGTAGGAGAGTTAAGCCGAAAAGCTCAAAGTGTGTCAGGTTCCTTCCGAATCAGAACTTTTATCGGGAACTCTTCACTCTCGGCTAAAGCCACAATACCCCATAGAAAGTACGAGAGTTAAGTCGGTTAGGCAAAAATGCATCGGGTTCCTTCGTGATCAAAACTAGCGTAGAGAACTTTTCACTCTTTGGTCGAAGCCATAATAACCCGTAGCATGTAGGAGAGTTAAGCTGGTTAGTTCAGAATGTGTTGGGTTCCTTCGAGATCAGAACTTGTGTGGAGAACTCTTCAATCTTTGTCGAAGCCATAATAACCCATAGAAAGTAGGAGAGTTAAATCGATTAGGTCAGAGTGCATCGGGTTCCTTCGAGACATGAACGTGCATTAGGTACTCTTCACTCTTGGATGAAGCAATAACAGCCCATAGAAAGTTAGAGAGATAAGTTGATTAGGTCGCAATGCATCGGGTTCCTACGGGATCAAAACTTGCGTAGGGAACTTTTCACTTTTGGTTGTAGTAACTATAGCCGGTAGAAAGTAGGAGAGTTAAGCGGGTTAGGTCAAAATCCATCGGGTTCCTTTGAGTTCAGAACTTGCGTAAAGAACTTTTCACTTCGCCGAAGCCACAATAGGCCGTAGAAAGTAGGAAAGTCAAGCCGGTTAGGTCAGAATGCATCGGGTTCCTAAATTGCATAAGGAACTCTTCACTCTTGGTTGAAGCAACAATAGCCTGTAGAAAGTTGGATAGTTAAGCTAGTTAGGTCAGAATACGTCAGGTTCCTTCAGAATCAAAGCTTGCGTAGAGAACTCTTCACTCTTGGCTGAAGCAACAATAACCGGTAGAAAGTAGGAGAGTTAAGCTGGTTAGGTTGGAATGTATCAAGTTCTTTACGTATCAGAATTCACATAGGGAACTTTTTACTCTTGGCCAAAGCATCAATTTCTGTAGAAAGTAGGAGAGTTAAAGTGGTTAGGTCAGAATGCGTCGGGTTCCTTCGGGATCGATAGTTGTATAGGTAACTCTTCACTCTTGGCCGAAGCAACAATAGCTAGTTGAAAGTAGAAGAGTTAAGCCAATTAGGTCAGAATGCGTTGGGTTCCTTCGATATCAGAACTTGCGTAGGAAAATATTCACTCACGGCCGAAGCAACAATAGCCTGTAGAATGTAGGAGAGTTAAGCCGATTAGGTCAAAATTCGTTGGGTTCTACGGTATTCAACTTTTCCTTCCTTACACTTCTTTTTTTCTTGTTCATTTTATTGATATAATTTTTACCACAACTCATCAGATAGGAATTGATAACCATTTTCTTTTTTAGAACTGTTTTCTTTTTATTTTAAAAATTAAACATATATACAATGCTTGCACTTTTAAGATTAGTGGCGATTTAAGAAGAATGATGATGGTTCATTCGTGACTTTCATTTGTGGTTCTAGGCCTCTAAAATTTTTTTCAATTACAATACTATGACGTCAAATAACTGTCGCGAAAAGTATTATCCGAAAAGTTTCGCCTTTTCCCGCGCGTTTTTTTTCCTTTTGTGATAATTTTTTTTCCTCCCTCCATTTTGTGATATAAACAACTGTCGTAGTAGATAATTTTTGTTGTAGTGTTACTACATTTGGAACTTGACAAAAACCTGTTTGCTAGATGATCCCTTATATGACTCAATTTCTTTTTCCTAGTGTTTTTATTCACTTATAAAGTCATTTCAAACACAATACTATACATTTGATTTGTGAACTTTAGTCACTATGGTTTCTTTACCTATGCATTGCCAAATCAAGCACTATACCATAAAACTTCTAGGACTAACTTATGAATTGATCAATTAAAATGACATGATTTGCACTATAGACGCCTTTTGCACACCACTTAGGTTGGTTTAGCACTATAGTTCTTGTCTTATTTACCATTTTTGGTCGTTAATTCCTTCTTTGTTTTTCAATTTTTGGTAGTTTATGAGTTAAGAAAGCTCACACTTAAGCATTGTTTGATAGTCTTTACAGCCTAAGCACCTCTTGGACACTACATAGGTTGGTTGGCACTATAGTTGATGCACTTGCACACTTGGTTTCCATTTAAGGTCCTTAAGTCCTTTTTGGTCACTTTTTGGTAGGTTATGTGTTGGAAATTGATAAGAAACCCCTAGGCATTGGATCTAAGAATCATGTTAAACAACAAGACTCAAAGAACACAACCCCACTAGCCGCAAAACCAATTTGATTTCAACCCCTAAGATAGGCTACATACAAATTGCTTAGATGATCTAAGAAACCAAGGATCGAACAAAATTAGAAACTCCCATCAATCCTTAATCTTCAAAACACTCCACAAGTAAGGTAGATCAATTCTCACTTGAATGCTTCAAATGTTTGTGCATTCTATCACAACAGACAAGAACAAAATTCTACATTCTAGAATTTTCAGATTTCTTTCATCCCAAATTCTTCTTTTTAAATGTGGAAAAATTACAACCCTATTTATACTAATTAAAATATGAAATGAAAGGTCAAAACATTTAATTTGATAACCTTTCAACTAACATAATAACTAAAAACACATAAACATTATTTCTTAAACATTTAAATTTATGACTTTTGAGTTGCCCAAAATAACTCTTCAACTTCCAAGCATTGCATCTACTCAACTTCTTCATTTGATTCAATCATGATTTCTTGATCCATATCAGGAATGCTCACAGTTAAACATTCTTGGTTTGTCTTTAAACCTTAGGCACCTTTTGGACACTACTTGGGTTGGTCTGGCACTATAGTTGTTGCTTTTGTGCACTTATTTTCATTTTGGGTCGTTAAGTCCTTTTTTCTGACATTTTGGTAGATTTTGAGTTGAGAAAGCTCACACTTAAGCATTCTTTGGTTGTGTTTATATAATAGGCACGTTTTTTAAACTACTTAGGTTTGTTTGGCACTATAATTATTGCACATGCGCACTTGGTTGCCATTTCGGGTCGTTAAGTTATTTTTTCAGATATTTTGGTAGGATATGAGTCGACAAAGCTCACACTTACAAGTTCTTGGGTTGCATTTACAGCTTAGGCACTTTTTGGACACTACTTAGGTATGTTTCGCACTATAGTTGTTTCACTTAGGCACTTGGTTGCCAATTGGGGTCGTTAAGTCTTTTTTTTTTTACATTTTTGTTTGTTATGAGTCGAGAAAGCTCACACTTAAATATTATTTGGTTGCGTTTATAGCTTACGCAACTTTTGGATACTACTTAGGTATGTTTGACATTTTATTTGTTGCTCTTGGGCACATGCTTGCCATTTCGAGTCGTTAAATCATTTTTTCTGACTTATCGGTAGGTTATGAGTCGGGAAAGCTCACACTTAAGCATTCTTTGGTTGTCTTTAAACCTTAGTCACCTTTTAGACACTAATTAGGTTGTTTTAACAGCATATTTGTTTAACTTACGCACTTGGTTGAAATTTTTGTTCATCAAGTCCTTTTTTGTGATTTTTTGGTAGCTTATGAGTTAAGAAAGCTCACACTTAAGCATTCAATGGTTGCCTTTACAACTTAACACCGTTTGGATAGTAGTTAGGTTGGTTTGACACTATAGTTATTGAATTTGGGCACTTGGTTGCCATTTCGGGTTGTTAAGTCATTTTTTTCTCATTTTTTCGTAGCTTATGAGTTGGAAAAGCTCACAGTTAAGCATTGTTTGGTTGATTTTAAGCCTTATGCACCTTTTGGACACTAGTTAGGTTAGTTTGGCACTATATTTGTTGCACTTGGGCACTTGGTTGCAATTCGAGTCGTTAAGTCCTTTTTTCTAACATTTTGGTAGGTTATAAGTAGAGAAAGTTCACACTGAAGCATTCTTTGATTGCATTTACAACGTAGGCACCTTTTGGACACTACCTAGGTTGGTTTGGCATTATAGCTGTTGCACTTGGACACTTGATTTCCACTTCAGGTCGTTAAGTCCTTTTTCTCACATTTTTTAAAGTTATGATTTGGAAAATCTCACACTTAAGCATTTTTTTTGCTGTCTTTAAACCTTAGGAACCTTTTGGACATTAATAAGGTTTCTTTGGCACCATAGTTGTTGCACTTTGGCACTTGGTTGCAATTTCGGGTTGTTAAGTCCTTTTTTCTAACTTTTGTTAGGTTATGAGTCGGGAAAGCTAACACTTAAGCATTCTTTTGTTTCCTTTACAGCTTACGCACCTTGGTTTGGCACTATAGTTGTTGTACCTTGGCATTTGGTTGTCATTCCGGGTTGTTAAATTCTTTTTTCTAACTTTTTAGTTGGTTATGAGTCTAGAAAGCTCACATTTAAGCATTCTTTGGTTTTCTTTAAAGCTTAGGCACCTTTTGGACACTACTTAGGTTTATTTGGCACTATAGTAGTTGCATTTGGGCACTTGGTTGCGATTTTAGGTTGTTCAGACCTTTTTTTCTCACTTTTTGGTAGCTTATGCATTGGAAAAGCTCACAGTTAAGCATCGTTTGGTTGTCTTTAAATCTTAGGCACATTTTGGACACTAGTTAGGTTTGTTTGGCACTATAGTGTTGCATCTGGACACTTGGATGCAATTTGTGTCGTTAAGTCCTTTTTTCTAATATTTGAGTAGGTTATGAGTAGAGAAAGCTAACACTTAAACATTCTTTGTGTTGGAATTTATGTCCTAAAACAGAACAAGAATTCTAACCAACGATAACAAAAAAATCCACCTTAACCCTTGATCCATGCCGTCCATTGGGAGGTACAGCACTGGACATGATTGAGAACTATCGGTTCCCAGCCGCAAGTTTCGACATCGACAAAGATTTTCCAAGGGAAATGAAAATTTTGGAAATGGGTAGTGAAGAAAAATAAGGTTGAAAGGATTTTGTTTGGAGAGTGGACAAAATTATGACCGATGTGGAGAAAAGGGAACATATGGGGTTCGGTTTACAGGGATTTTTCTTAAGGATTGTTGGAATAACAAAGAGATTGTGAGGAGATTTAAGGGCAACGACAAGAATGGCAGAATGTTAAATCCCAAAAGACTAAATGGCCAATTGAATGTTTAAGTAGATTGATTTGCCTGTTAGCTGTTTTCTTGCTTCTTTACGGAAATGGGGTAGAAAGAGTAGAACGATGACATAGTTCACTTTGTTTTTCTCTTTACAAAGTAGCCAATGACTTAAAAGAAAGACATTGCACAACAAGACCATTAGAAAATAATATACGTAAGAAAGAATACAACGTAAGCAGAAAAGAAATGGAAGAAAAATACCCCAAAACTTCAAAATGCAATATGATCATAACAAATTTGTATCATCATGAACAGATCGAACAAACTCCAAAACAGATTTTGCAGTGGGCTTCCGACTCAAATAAACAGCCTCCATGCTTGCCAAATTCCTAAAGGCAGCGCAATTAAGCAGTAACCATCAATTCAAAACAACAGGAAAGACAGAAAGAGTTGCAATGCGTTAGTTTACTGTTTCAGATCGCTTTAGAAGGGGACCCTGCAACAAATTCCGACCAGACCCAGAGGCCAGCTGCCGCTTGATCTTCTCCAAACTGTCCCCGGCATCTTCCGCTCTCTCCACCAACAACAATCATAAATTAAAAACATGTTGAGCCAACAAAGATACACACCAGCAAACTTTTGAACATAGGACCCTCCTAAACTACTCACTTTTGAACATAGGACTTCCCCAACTATCTACTCACTTCTGAACATACAACCTTGATAGAACACTTATGTACTGTTTCTATTATATTGATATTTGAGACTTAAAGTTGCAATAGAAAGAAAATTACAGAGAAATTACAAACAACAAGCAAAGAAACCCTCCTAATCCAAAACAGAAATAAACACAATTCAAAATACTACAATTAAAACCAGAACAATTCTGGCAGGCCCTTCCTTTTACTAAAAACTGCCTGCCCTTTCCCATCTCCCTCTCATCCATTTAACTTCCTGTTTTAGATAACTGTCATCCTTTTGAATAAGTAACTGTGTTGATTACTAACGTGCCTTACTTTCCTTTCTTCTATTATAAGTAAAATAACAATGGTGGTCTAACAGACCTCCTAAACTATCCACTCTAGAGCATGTTAAATCACCAATTCATCCAAAAACTAATGACGTAAATGTAATATTATATCTTCAACGTAAATGTAAATGTAAACTAATGACACTACAAGTGATTTTGAAACTAAGACATTGAAGCAGTCTGTTAGGAAGGGTGATGGAACCAGCAAGAGTGGGGGGAGTTCTTTAAAACAATCAGAGGTCAAGAGAAAGAAGGGATCAGCTAAATCTATTTCTGGAAAAAACGTGAAAAGATTGTCAGGTGATGATGATAAAAAGGAAACCACACCTGTGCTGAAACCAGCCTCCAAAAATTGGAAGTAAATCAAAGGATCAAGGCACTCTTGAAATTGGAAGTAAACTTGGTAGCACAGGGAATACGTGGGGTTCGGCTTACAGGGATTTTTCTTAATGATTGTTGGAAGAACAAAGAGATTGTGAGGAGATTTAAGGGTAACGACACAAATGCAGAATGTTAAATCCAAAAAGGCAAAATGGCCAATTGAATATTTAAGGAAGTTTGATCTGCCTGCTAGCTGTTTTCTTTCTTCTTTATGGAAATGCTGCAGAAAGAGTACAACGATGAAATAGTGCATATTGTGTTTCTCTTTACAAAGTAACCAATGACTTACAAGAAAGACACCATACAACAAATGACCATTGGAAAACAATATACATATGAAAAACTAAAAAATTTGCAGAAATTGAAAATGAAACTGGAAGTAGAAAAGAAATGGAAGAAAAATACCCTAAAAGTTGCAAGTGCAATAGGATCATAACAGATTGGTATCATCACGAACAGATCGAACAAACTCCAAAACAGATTTTGCAGTGGGCGTCCAACTAAAATAAACAGCATCCATGCTCGCCAAAACGTTCCTAAGAAGTGACACCATTTCACAACAAGTAGCCAATGACTTAAAAGAAAGCTATTGCACAACAAGTGACCATTAGAAAATAATATACAGAAGAAAGAATATAAAGATAAGCAGAAATTGGAAGAAGAAAAGAAATGGAAGAAAAATACCCCAAAACTTCAAAATGCAGTATGATCATAACAAATTTGTATCATCATGGACAGATCGAACAAACTCCAAAACAGATTTTGCAGCAGGCTTCCAACTCAAATAAACAGCCTCCATGCTCCCCAAAACGTTCCTAAGAAAGGATTCAGCTCCCTACCAATAAATTTTAAAGTATATGTAAATTTTAGATATTAAGTAAAAAAGAGAATATGTAAGTTGAATTTTAATCGGTAAGAATATGGATGTCTAGAAACAAATTTTTAATTTTTTAAAAGTTGATTGATAATTATTTGATTTCTTTAAATTCAACAACAACATAAAATTCGATAAGAGAAGGTTGTCACATGCTTGAGTATGTGTTGAATCAAATATGGACTCTCGGGCAAGGGTGTATCTTGGCCATATAATTTCGGGCAAGGGTGTAAAGGTTGATCCCGAGAAAATTAGATCTATCAAAGAATGGCCCGTGCCCACTAATGTCCGTGAAGTTCGTGGGTTTCTTGGGTTGACAGGATATTATCGAAGATTTGTAATGAATTATGGAAGTGTGGCTGCTCCTTTGACTCAACTATTGAAGAAAGGAGCATATGAATGGACTGTTGCAGCTGCTGAAGCTTTTGAGAATTTAAAGATGGCTACGATGACTCTCCCAAACTTAGCACTGCCAAATTTTTCCTTACCATTTGAAATAGAGACCGATGCTTCTGGATACGGGGTAGGTGCTGTCTTAATTCAAAATCATCGGCCAATTGCTTATTTTGAGCCAGACATTAGCTATGAGGGATCGTGCTAAACCAGTTTATGAACGGGAATTAATGGCTGTAGTTTTGGCTGTGCAACGCTGTAGACCTTATCTTTTGGGCAAGAGGTTTGTAGTGAAAACTGATCAACGATCATTGAAACTTTTATTGGAACAAAGGGTTATCCAACCTCAACATCAGAGGTGGATTGCTAAGCTTCTTGGCTACAATTTTGATGTCGTGTATAAACCGGGACTAGAAAACAAAGCAGCAGATGCCTTGTCTCGTGTCCCTCCTACTGCCCAACTTAATCAACTTACTGTTAAGATCAGTTAAATTGGCAGTCCCCAACACTGAAGTTGACCCTAAATTAGTCCCAGAAATTAATGGGATGGATCTGAATTTCTTGTTCAATGATGAAGATATTCTCCCTATTAAAATTCCCCTGGATTTGCCTAAAGATTTAGTGTCTATAGTCGGTGATTGTGGAATCATTTTGGCTTAAATTAGATGTGCAACTGCCTTTTCCTCCTCCCAGTCATTATTAAGGTTGTCTTCTGGAACACTAAGGGTTTGAACGACTCCTCTAAACGTGCAGCACTTAAAAAATTCATCAACAATTGTAGTCATGATTCAAGAATCTAAGAAGGACACCTTGAACTCGGCTTTTATAAAATCACTGTGGAGTTCTAAGGATATTGGCTGGGATTATGTGGCTTCTGTTGGATCTTCTTGGGGAATTCTTACCATGTGGGACAGCAGTAAAATATCTGTAACAGAGGTCATTAAAAGACGCCTCTCTTAGTCAATCAAATGCCTCACTTTGTGCAAAAAGGTTTGTTGGATCACAAATGTCTATGGCCCTTGTGGTTGCAGAGAAAGGAAATTGGTTTGGCCCGAATTGTCTTCCTTGGCTGATTGTTCGGCCGTGGCCTGGTGCATAGGTGGGGATTTTAATATCACTCGTTGGGCCCGGGAAAGATTTCCTTTTGGCAGAAGTACTAGAGGAATGTCATTATTCAATAAGTTTATTCACATGGTTTCTCTCATGGAAATTCCATTGCAAAATGGAAGGTTCACTTGGTCTAGAGACGGTAATTCTCCTTGAAGATCATTATTAGACAGATTCTTCATAAATCAGATGTGGGATGTTTGTTTTGAAAATTCTCGGGTTTCTCAAAAAGCACGCATCTTCTCGGATCACTTTCCTTTATTCTTGGAGGCTGGTTCTTTTCTTTGGGGTCCCTCTCCTTTTCGGTTTTGTAACAGCTGGTTGGTGTCCAGTGATTCTAATCAGATTATTGTTGAAACAGTGAGCAACTCTAACTTCCAGGGATGGGCTGGTTTCATTCTTCATGAGCAGTTGAGATCAGCTAAATTGGCAGTAAAAGCTTGGAATATTGCTGCGCAAGCTAAGGTAAAAAAAAAACAGAGAAATCCTTGATGTCAAAATTAGAAAAATATGATTCTGTGGCTGAGTTGATTGGATTAAATCAAGAAGAGTTGAATTCTAGAGCTGCTTTGCAAGCGGAATTACTTAGTATTTATCAAAATGAAGAGCGTAATTTTATTCAGAAGAGTAAACTCAATTGGCTTTCTTTGGGTGATGAGAATACGGGCTTCTTCCACCGCTTTCTAAATGCGAAAAAAAGAAGGAACCTCATAACTGAATTAAAAAATGATGATGGGGTTGTCTCGACTTCATTCCGCGACATTGAAAGGCTTGTGCTGGAATTTTTTGAGTCACTTTATACCAGAATTCCGGGGGACAGATTCATCCCTATTAACAGTAATTGGTCTTGTGTTTCCTCAATTCAGAATGAGGCTCTTGTTACCCAATTTTCAGTGGAGGAGATCTTTAAGGCATTAAAGGCACTTGGCAACAATAAAGCTCCGAGCCCGGATGGCTTCACAGTGAAGTTCCTAATCACCCAATGGTCTATTTTCAAGGATATCTTCAAATCACTAATGTCTGATTTCCACAGAAATGGAAGATTAGATGCTTGCATCCAAGAAAACTTCATTTGTTTAGTGCAGAAAAAAGAGAATGTGACTTTAGTCAAGGATTTCCGTCCAATCAGCCTTACTACGTTAGCATACAAGGTTGTTGCAAAGGTTTTATCTGAACGTCTAAAACAAGTTATGGATGCAATTATAAGCCCCACTCAAAGCGCCTTTATTGAAGGTAGGCAAATTCTTGACCCAATATTAATTGCTAACGAGGCCGTGGAAGATTATAGGGCAAAACGGAAAAAAGGATGAATTTTAAAACTTGACTTGGAAAAAACCTTCGATAGGGTGAATTGGAACTTTTTAGACAAAAATTTATCTTTGAAAAAGTTTAGTTCAAAATGGATATCATGGATAATGGGCTGCCTAAAAAATCCAAAGTATTCAGTCTTCATCAATGGTAAGCCTAGAGGCCGGATAACAGCATCTAGAGGTATCCGCCAAGGGGACCCCCTCTCCCCTTTTTATTCCTCCTAGTAAGTGAGGTTTTAGGAGAAATCATAAACAAGCTTCATATTAACAGCCAGTTTGAAGGTTTCCTTGTTGGCAAAGACTTGATCCACCTCCCTTTGCTTCAATTTGTCGATGATACTCTTCTCTTTTTATTCCAGCTTCCGATTATATATTTAGGTCTCCCTTTGGGAGGCTACCCTCGACAAAAGTCTTTTTGGCAACCAGTCATTGATCGAATTCACAAGAAACTTGAAAGGTGGAAAAGATATAACATCTCTAGAGGCGGAAGACAAACCTTATGCAACTCAGTTCTGGTTAGCCTTCCTACATACTACCTACTTTATTTTCTGTACCTGAAAATGTGGCTGCCTCTTTGTTAAAGTGAGTTTTTGGAGTGAAGGAAAAGGTCTGCAATACTCCTTGAAAGACAGGGGAAGCAGAAGTTTGGTGTTCTATATTCTGGTTTGCTTATTAGTATTTTGTTGTTCGGAATTTTGGATTAGGAGGTTTTCTTTGTTTGATGTTTGTGAATTATATGTAACGTGACTCCTTTTCTGAGGTTCACGGTTTGCTTATGTTGTAAGTTGTGTTTGAATTGTCAATATAATAGAAACACTACATCAGTGTTCTATCATGATGTCATCCTTGGAATGCAATGGCTGCACACGTTGGGGTAACTGAAGTGGATTGGCGGAAACTCACTTTAACTTTCATACAAAATGAAAAGAATGTTGTTATAAGGGGTGACCCGAGTTTGACAAAGACTAGAGTGAGTCTGTAACACATGATGGAGACATGGACACCATCTGATTACGGTTTCTTGACCAAATGTTGAGCTATGGAGGGAGGAATGACATTTACCGAACTATATGGAAGGAAAGATGGGAAGTGCTTGTTAGTTGGAAAGGAATACCACCTCATGAGGCTACATGGGAGAATTGTGATGATGTTACACAAAAGCTTCCTCATTTCCCACCTTGTGAACAAGGTGTCTTTGGAGAGGGAGAGTAATGATAGACCACCAATTGCAATACAATATAGCAGAAGAAAGACAAGTGGAATTGCACGTGCACAGGTGATGGAATTGGAGGAAGTGGAAACCACCTTAGTGGGGACAACAGTTAGTTACAGGGGGAGGTTAAAAGGGAGAGATGGAAGGAAAGATGGGGGTTGGTTAATCAGTTTCTGGAAGTGGAGGGGCTGTATTTTCTGGAGAGCAGAATTACAGAAGTTGTTCAGTTACTTTAATCTTAGAAAGTGTTTTCCATTATCGTAAACTACTTTTGATGTTTGAATGTTTTATTTTGTACTTGGTTATTGTCTGTAATAGTACTTATTTGTTCTGTGTTTTCAAGACTGGTTTGAGTATTGTATTCTGTAATAGTTTGGTTGCATAATGAACAAATAAGAACCATTACTTGGTGTTCTATCAGCTTCTCAATCAAGCATTCACATCTCAATAAGGTATCATACATGCAATCAAACAATCACAACATACATACCATTTACTCAAAACGACCTAAAACATGCTCAAAACGTGTCTAAGTTTCACTTGAACTTTCAAAACGACCTAAAACAGCTTACGTGTAGGTTCGTAACTCATAACCTACGAAAAAAGTTCAAACATTGTGAAAAAAGCACTACAAGACCCAAAATGGCAACCAAGTGTGTAAGTGCAACAAACTTAATTCAAACCAACCTAAAACGTGCTCAAAACGTGTCTAGGTATTACTTGAGTTTTCAAAACGACCTAGCAAATCCTAAGTGTAAGTTCGTAACTCATAATCTACCAAAAAGGTTGAAAAAAGCATTTCAAGACCAAAAATGACAACCATGTGTGTAAGTGCAACAAACTCAATCTAACCTAAAATGTATTCAAAACGTGTGTAAGTATCACTTGAATTTTCAAAACGACCAAGCAATGCTTAAGTGTAAGTTTGTAACTCACAACCTACCAAAATTTCAAAATGTGTGAAAAAAGTACTTCAAGACCCAACATGTCAATCAAATGTGTTTTAAACTTAGTTTCAAACCAACCTAAAACGAGTTCAAAACGTGTCTAAGTTTCACTTGAACTTTCAAAACGACCTAAAACAGCTTACTTGTAGATTCATAACTCATAACTTACGAAAAAAGTTCAAATAGTGTGAAAAAAGCACTACAAGACCCTAAATGGCAACCAAGTGTGTAAGTGCAACAAACTTAGTTTCAAACCAACCTAAAACGTGCTCAAAACGTGTCTAGGTATTACTTGAGTTTTCAAAACGACCTAGCAAATCCTAAGTGTAAGTTCGTAACTCATAATCTACCAAAAAGGTTGAAAAAAGCATTTCAAGACCAAAAATGACAACCAAGTGCAACAAACTCAATCTAACCTAAAATGTATTCAAAACATGTTGAGCCAACAAAGATACACACCAGCAAACTTTTGAACATAGGACCCTCCTAAACTACTCACTTTTGAACATAGGACTTCCTCAACTATCTACTCACTTCTGAACATACAACCTTGATAGAACACTTATGTACTGTTTCTATTATATTGATATTTGAGACTTAAAGTTGCAATAGAAAGAAAATTACAGAGAAATTACAAACAACAAGCAAAGAAACCCTCCTAATCCAAAACAGAAATAAACACAATTCAAAATACTACAATTAAAACCAGAACAATTCTGGCAGGCCCTTCCTTTTACTAAAAACTGCCTGCCCTTTCCCATCTCCCTCTCATCCATTTAACTTCCTGTTTTAGATAACTGTCATCCTTTTGAATAAGTAACTGTGTTGATTACTAACGTGCCTTACTTTCCTTTCTTCTATTATAAGTAAAATAACAATGGTGGTCTAACAGACCTCCTAAACTATCCACTCTAGAGCATGTTAAATCACCAATTCATCCAAAAACTAATGACGTAAATGTAATATTATATCTTCAACGTAAATGTAAATGTAAACTAATGACACTACAAGTGATTTTGAAACTAAGACATTGAAGCAGTCTGTTAGGAAGGGTGATGGAACCAGCAAGAGTGGGGGGAGTTCTTTAAAACAATCAGAGGTCAAGAGAAAGAAGGGATCAGCTAAATCTATTTCTGGAAAAAACGTGAAAAGATTGTCAGGTGATGATGATAAAAAGGAAACCACACCTGTGC
Organism: Cucumis sativus; assembly: GCF_000004075.3. NCBI lineage: Eukaryota > Viridiplantae > Streptophyta > Magnoliopsida > Cucurbitales > Cucurbitaceae > Cucumis > Cucumis sativus. The sequence goes on along the minus strand of NW_022279547.1, from coordinate 256,432 downwards.
TGAAACCAGCCTCCAAAAATTGGAAGTAAATCAAAGGATCAAGGCACTCTTGAAATTGGAAGTAAACTTGGTAGCACAGGTCCAAAAATCGCTGGCAAGTCGAAGAATGATGATGCCGAATCCAACAAGACTAGCAAATCTAAGGACGATGAGACATCCACACCTGCCGCTGTTGCAAAGTCCAACAAGCAAGATGTATCGAAGACGGGGAAGTCCAAACAAGAAACCCCAAAAACTCCTGTTTCAAAAGGCAAGTCTACCAAAACAGGCGATAAGTCTAATAATACCAATCTCTCCACCAAGGTTAAGTTCACATCTTCAAAAGCAAAAGAAAAAGAAAGTGGAGATGTGAAGCATTCATCAACTTCTGGGAAAACAATGGAGAACCCAAAGGGAAAGTCACTAAATTCATCCAATGATCAGGGCAGTGAATCCAAGTCAGGAAAGAAAAGAAGAAGAGAGTCAAAAGGTTGATAACCACGTCTATTCCAAAAAGGTTGGAGTTGTCTATTCTTGGCTCAGTTTGCACCACATATTTGCAAATTCTACTATGAGTAGTTCTTGGCAAACTTGATCTCTGGATCTGATGATGTCTCTCATTGGCACATTTTCGAGATTGTCGTATATTCTTAGTTAGGTAGGTTAGCAGCAATTATAGGAGTGTGGCAGTTCTCTTTGTAGTTGTTTGGCGCTATTCATGTCATCTGTGGGAGGTAAATGACCAATAAAAAATAATACGCAATAAAAAATAATCAGAAAGAAAACAATATGCATTTTTGTTTTCAAATTCTTGGTGAAATCACAATTCAGAAATGAAATTTGGTTCATTCTCCACGATAATATGGTGACCTAAATAACATAAGTTTCAGAGTCATGGGAGATTAAAAGCCTTGCTAATTGCTCAAACTCTGAATGCAAAGGCTTTTCCCATGTGAAGGAACCCAGAGAACCAGCCAAAGCAGCATGCTTCTTCCCAATGCAAGAACATTCAGTGTATCTTCTGATTATGTACTGAATGCAGTAGGAAAAATGATATGAAGTTGTAATTCAAGCTAAGGTTTTGTTGCATAAACCAAAAACTTAAATGGATAAAACACAAAATGCATCCTATTCCCACCTTATGCCTACTACATCGCTAACAATACACTTACTGCAGCACCAAGATACAGCTTGTAGCCAAATTTCAGAAGGAAAAAATATATTCAGATTTCTGCATATCGAGAATTCGGTGAAACGCACCTGAGTTTATTTACTCAACTAATCCACAACAATTTGTGATATGAACACTCTTGGCAGAGGTCCATTGACCCCATCACCATCGGCAGCAGCATTAGAAATGAGCTGTTTCCACCAACATATTACTACATTGAACCAAGCAAGGAAGGACCAAAAACAGTGTAAATGGGACGTATGGTTACTCCATTTTCCCTGTTGTTGGGTCCAAAACTACCCATAGCTCATTCCATTTCCTCAACTGCAAACATTGTAATAGAGAAAATCAGATTTGCTACAATGAAGGCTCATTGCCATAAAAAATGCTGTCTAAGAACAGAAACGCAGAAAATAGAAGGCTGATCAAATGTGACCACAATTCTGCATATGCGCACTACAAAACAGTCTGAGAATACTATCACATCGACGGCCATATTCATAAACACAAATATGCCGACAGTTAGATCACGAACATGGGCATTTCTCACATTTCTAATCTCCTTGAAATCACAAATCCCGACGTCCTAATCTTAATAAGTACTTCTAGGTGATTTAATTAAGTCTTCAAATATCACTAAAACAGTCAGAACGATTTAAATGGAAGACCTAAAGGCAGCGCAATTAAGCAGTAACCATCAATTCAAAACAAAAGGAAAGACAGAAAGAGTTGCAATGCGTTAGTTTACTGTTTCAGATCGCTTTAGAAGGGGACCCTGCAACAATGGTGGCCTAACAGCCTCCTAAACTATCCACTCTAGACCATGTTAAATCACCAATTCATCCAAAAACTTACGAGGTAAATGTAATATTATATCTTCAACTTAAATATGCTTTTGACCATAACCAGTGGGTTTGCTGAAATTGAATGATCAATCCATAAAATAAAAATGAAGTTGGAAGTAGAAGAAATGGGAGGAAGAAAAATACCCCAAAAGTTCTAAAAGCGATATGATCTCAACAAATTGTATCATGATGAACAGATCGAACAAGCCCCAAAACAGATTTTGCAGTGGGATTTCGACTCGGATAAACTGACTCCATGCTCACCAAAACATTCCTAATAAAGGATTCAGCTTGCTATCAACATGCATCACAACCCATAACGTTAAATTCTTCAAAACCAATGCAATTAAATCAAAGCAGAAAAAAGCAGAACAAGAAGTCAAACCAACGATAACAAAAGAATAAACCTTAACCGTTGATCCTTGCAGTCCATTGGGAGGTTCAGCACCGGGGACATGATTGACAACAATCGATTCCCAGCTGCAGGTTTCGGTATCGACAAAGAATTTCCAAGGAAATGAAAATTTTGGAAATGGGTAGTCAAGAAAAATAAGGTTGAGAGGATTTTGTGTGGAGAGTGGGAAAAATTCCGGCCGGTGGGGAGAAAAGGGAAGACATGGGGTTCGGTTTACAGGGATTTTTCTTAATGATTGTTGGAAGAACAAAGAGGTTGTGAGGAGATTTAAGGGCAACCAAAAGAATGGCAGAATGTTTGATCTGGCTTGCTTCTTTATGGAAATGTCGTAGAAACAGTAGAACGATGACATAGTTCCCTTTGTTTTCCTATTCACCAAATAACCAATGACTTAAAAGAAAGACATTGCACCACATATGAGCATTAGAAAACAATATACATAAGAAAGAATAAAAAATATGCAGAAATTAAAAATGAAATTGGAAGTAGAAAAAAAAATGGAACGAAGAACAATACCCCAAAATTTCCAAATGCATTATGATCATAAAAAATTTGTATCAACATGAACTGATCGAATAAGCTCCAAAATGGACATTGCAGTGGGATTCCGACTCAGATAGGCAGTGTACAGTCTTGCCAAAACGTTCCTAAGAAAGGATCATCAAAACCCATAACTTTAAATTCTTCAAAAATAATGGAATTAAGTCAAGGCAGTACACAATACAAAACAAAAACTCTAACCAACGATAAGAAAGAAATAAACCTTCACCCGTGATCCTTGCAGTCCATTCGGGGGTTCAGCACTGGACTTGATCGAGAACAATCAGTTCCAAGATGCAGGTTTCGGCATAGACGATGATTTTCCAAAAAGCGAAATGAATTTTTTGGAAATGGGTTGTAAAGAAAAATAAGGTTTGAAAGATTTTGTTTCGAGAGTGGGCAAAATTCTGGCCAGCGTGGAGAAAAGGAAAGACATGGGGCTCCGATTCTAGGGATCTTTCTCAATGATTGTTGGAAGAACAAAGAGTTTGTGAGGAGATTTAAGGGCAACGACAAGAATGGCACAATGTTAAATCCCAAAAGACTAAATGGCCAATTGAATGTTTAAGCAAATTGATATGCCTGTTAGGTGTTTTCTTGCCTCTTTACAAAAATGGGGTAGAAAGAGTAGAACGATAACATAGTTCACTTTGTTCTTCTCTGTACAAAGTAGCCAATGACTTAAAAGAAAGGCACTGCACAACAAGTGACCATTAAAAAATAATATACATACGAAAGAATAAAAAATAAGCAGAAATTGGAAGTAGAAAAGAAATGGAAGAAAAATACCCAAAACTTCAAAATGCAATATGATCATAACAAATTTGTATCATCATGGACAGATCGAACAAACTCCAAAACAGATTTTGCAGTGGGCTTCCGACTCAAATAAACAGCCTCCATGCTCCCCAAAACTTTCCTAAGAAGTGACACCATTTCACAACAAGTAGCCAATGACTTAAAAGAAAGATATTGCACAACAAGTGACCATTAGAAAATAATAAACAGAAGAAAGAATAAAAAGATAAGCGGAAATTGGAAGAAGAAAAGAAATGGAAGAAAAATACCCCAAAACTTCAAAATGCAGTATGATCATAACAAATTTGTATCATCATGGACAAATCGAACAAACTCCAAAACAGATTTTGCAGCGGGCTTCCGACTCAAATAAACAGCCTCCATGCTCCCCAAAACGTTCCTAAGAAAGGATTCAGCTCCCTACCAACCAACATGCATCACATCCCATAACTTTCATTTCTTCATAAACAATGTAACTAACTCAAGGTAAAAAAAAAAAACAGAACAAGAACACTAACCAACTTCTAAGGAATCAGCTCCCTGCCAACATGCATCACATCCCATAACTTTAATTTCTTCAAATACAAAGGATTTAACTTAAAGTAAAAAAAAAAAACAGAACACGAACTCTAACCAACAAAAATAGAAAAACCAACCTTAACCCTTGATCCTTGCAGTCCATCGAGAGGTTCAGCACTGGACATGATCGAGAACATTCGGTTCCCAGCCACAGGTTTGGCCATCGACAAAGATTTTCAGAGGGAAATGAAATTTTTGGAAATGGGTAGTGAACAAAAATAAGGCTGAAATGATTTTGTTTGGAGAGTGGGGAAAATTCTGGCGAGTGAGGAGAAAAGGGAATACATGGGGTTCGGTTTACAGGAATTTTTCTTAACGATTGTTGGAAGAACAAAGAGATGTGAGGAGATTTAAGGGTAACGACACAAATGCAGAATGTTAAATCCAAAATGGCGAAATGGCCAATTGAATGTTTAAGGAAGTTTGATCTGCCTGCTAGCTGTTTTCTTGCTATTTTATGGAAATGTTGCAGAAAGAGTAGAACGATGACATAGTGCATAATGTGTTTCTCTTTACAAAGTAACCAATGACTTACAAGAAAGACACCACACAACAAATGACCATTGGAAAACAATATACATATGAAAAACTAAAAAATTTGCAGAAATTGAAATTGAAATTGGAAGTAGAAAAGAAATGGAAGAAAAATACCCTAAAAGTTGCAAGTGCAATAGGATCATAACCAATTAGTATCACCATCAATAGATCGAACAAGCTCCAAAATGGATTTTACAGTGTGATTCTGACTAACATAAGCAGCCTCCAGGACTGGGAAATCGTTTCTAAGAAAGGATCATCACAACCCATAACTTTAAATTATTCAAAAACAATGCAATGAAATCAAAACAGAAAAAAACAGAACAATAACTAAAAAATAAACCTTAACCCTTGATCCTTGATCCTTGCAGTGGATTGGAAGGTTCGGCACTCGACAAGATCGAGAACAATGGATTCCTAGCAGCAGGTTTCGGCATCGACAAAGGATTTCAGAGGGAAATGATAATTTTGGAAATGGGTGGTGAAGAAAAATAAGGTTGAAACGATTTTGTTTGGGGAGTGGGAAAAATTGTGGCCGATGGGGAGAAAAGGGAAGACATGGGGTTCGGTTTACAGGGATTTAACAAAGAGATTGTGAGGAGATTTAAGAGCAACGACAAGAATGGCAGAATGTTAAAACCCAAAAGACTAAATGGCCAATTGAATGTTTAAGCAGATTGATCTGCCTGTTAGTTGTTTTCTTGCTTCTTTACGGCAATGGGGTAGAAAGAGTAGAAAGATAACATAGTTCACTTTGTTCTTCTCTTTATAAAGTAGCCAATCACTTAAAAGAAAGACATTGCACAACAAGTGACCATTAGAAAATAATATACAGAAGAAAGAATAAAAAGATAAGCAGAAATTGGAAGAAGAAAAGAAATGGAAGAAAAATACCCCAAAACTTCAAAATGCAATATGATCATAACAAATTTGTATCATCATGGACAGATCGAACAAACTCCAAAACAGATTTTGCAGCAGGCTTCCAACTCAAATAAACATCCTCCATGCTCCCCAAAACGTTCCTAAGAAAGGATTCAGCTCCCTACCAACCAACATGCATCACATCCCATAACTTTCATTTCTTCAAAAACAATGTAACTAGCTCAAGGTAAAAAAAAAAAAAAACAGAAAAAGAACACTAACCAACTTTTAAGGAATCAGCTCCCTGCCAACATGCATCACATCCCATAACTTTAATTTCTTCAAATACAAAGGATTTAACTCAAAGTAAAAAAAAAAAAAACAGAACACGAACTCTAACCAACAAAAATAGAAAAACCAACCTTAACCCTTGATCCTTGCAGTCCATCGGGAGGTTCAGCACTGGACATGATCGAGAACATTCGGTTCCCAGCCACACCTAAACAGTGCGTTAAATGGCTAGCTTGGGTTGAATTGAGCTATAATACAACAGTCCGTACAGCCATATTGATGACCCCCTTCGAGGCCCTCTATGGGCGACCACCCCCCTCTATATTACCGTATGTGAAGGGCTCGAGTCGGGTGAATGAAGTAGACCATTTGATGAAAGAAAGAGATGAAATTTTGGGTGTTTTGAAGGCCAATTTACTGAAAGCACAGCAGCGAATGGTCAAATATGCTAATGCTAAAAGACAGGAGGTTCTGTTTAAGGTTCATGATTGGGTTTATGTGAAGTTACGCCCTTACCAACAGTCCTCTCTCAGCCGTTTTAAGCACCCCAAATTGGCCCCAAGATTCATTGGTCCATTTATGATCGTGGCACGAATTGGTTTCGTTGCATACCGTTTGGCCTTTCCCAAGGAATCGCTTATACACCCATCTTTCATGTTTCTGTTCTTCGCAAGGTCGTGAGTTCAAACAGGCCATTATTCCCAATTCCAAAAGATTTGGCTGCTGATTTGTCTATGCAAGTGTCTCCGGTAGAAGTATTGGGAGTTCGCAAAACAATAGAAAAGGAGGACAACTTAGAAGTTTTGATCCGTTGGAGTGAGGGGACACTTGAAAGTGCAACATGGGAACAAGCTGCTCTTATTCAACAACAGTTTCCTGAATTCCACCTTGAGGACAAGGTGGCTCTTTGGGGGGCGGATAATGATAGACCTCCCATAGTAAACGTGTATTCCCGTAGAGACAAGAATAGGAAGAAGAAAGAATGATTGAGAGTTAGTTGGTATTTTTCTATTTGTGTGGGCCCTTAGGAATGTGTTTGTTAGAGTGGGGCCAAGTATTTTGTTATTTCTCTGAGCAATTACTTAAGTGTCTTGAGTGGGAGGGTATGGGTATCTTTTTGGACATATGATGGAATTAAAGAGCTCACCTGTCTTAAAATAACGATCAGGCATCTGATGTCCTTTAACGATAGTGGCTTCTCCTGCTCATAAAACTCCTCATTGTCAATTATTATGAGCATGTGCCTGATTGATAAGGAAAGAAGTGATCAGGACATGCCGAATCTTATAACATACCATATAATTATATAACATCAGATGAGGAATTAAAGCGAAATTCAAAAGTAGAGGAACAGGAATAAAGAAGATAATCTTACTTGTACACAGGACAAAAAACAGCCAAAGGTAATAGCCAACCAGGTGCATCTCCTGATAAATATGCCAATTTCTCTGAAAAGGATGACCATTTTTTATTCTCGTGGCACTTTTTAATAAAACTCCAGAGTACTGGAACTAACTCCATTCTGTATGCTAGAATAGTCATAATTTTTTATGTCCCACACCAAGTTGTACTTAAAAAGATCTTTTCAAAAAAAATCTATAGAGTTTTTTTTCTTTTTTAAATGAAGTACATGCATGTTATGTTTCTCGTTATTGAGAAAACATGACCTTTAAACCATTACTAACGCCATTATATCCAAACAGCAAGGTACACAAACCTAGTAGAGGATGACACATGCAACTTTGTCCATTGGGTAGAGAGAGGTGTGAAATGTGAATGTCCGCCACAGTAAAGGAAGAGTAAGAATTTGAGAGGAGAAACTCCAATTGGGATCAACACGTGGGCAACAACATGGCTTCTTACCAACATGAGAACTCAAAAGAGACAGCAGATGTTCTAGAGAAGCCAATGAACTCTTGGAATGTGAATCTGCACTTTCCTGCAATAGTTTGAGTGTGAATTAGTTCTCTGAAAACACCTGCAGAGGATAATCCACGGTAAAACAGAATGTCAATAAAAAAAACCACTTGCAAGTAGAAGAAAAAGGAAGTACATTTATACCTTCCCTGTCAAAGTGATATCCCTAATCAACGCATATGCATTTCTTTCCAGGAAGTAACCAACAATTTTACAAACCCATGGGAGTTCAGGTTGTAATAAGAAAATAATTGTGTCTAACAATAGAGTTGCAGGTGTGTTAAAGTTCACAGGTGCAGCCAAAAGTTGATTCCTCAATTGGTTTCTATCAAGAACAACATCAAGTAAGAATAATTCAGAGGAAAAATAAAGACAACTTATCATATATATAAATAAAATTAGTCTGAATTCGTTAGCTGAAGGTAAAAAAACCTTTATGTCAATTATATATATCTGAACAAAATCTAAGAAATATATCACTTTTCAACAAAAGAAATATATCATATACAATTAAAGGATCATAGCATAGAAAGCCAACAAAATCAACAATGATAGATCAAACATCTGTTTTTCCATTCAAAACGTTAAAAAGGACAAGTTTTTAATAAGGAATGTTGAAATGGAAAAAACTAATTACCTATTATGGTGTACAGTCTGGATGCAAGCATATGCAAATTTCTTAACTCTCTAATCCACTAAGGCCTTGTTAAGTACATAATCCTTGCTAGCGAAAATGCTCAACATATCCCCTATATATGTAAGAGAGAGAAAGGTAAGAAATTACTAACACTAAGAGATATGTGCTACCAATTAGAACACTTTAAGATGATATTATCAATTAGAAAACCAAGCATAAAGCAACATAAGGGAAAATAACAAACAAGGGCACCACAGTGGTTCAGAAACCAATCAATATTTTCATTTGTCACTTTTATAATAATTTCCCAAGGGAAAATCCTCATAACAAGCCTCGTTTTCCCCCTACTATGGAACGGGGAGGATTCCTCCTCTTTTCAAAGCCCTCGTCAAACTCAATGCTAAGTTTGACTGCTCCCTTCGGAGTGACAACAAGCCTTGTTTTCCCCTAATGTGGATCGGGGAGGATTCCTCCTCTTTTCAAAGCCCTCATCAAACTCGATGCTATGTTTAGAACGCTAAGAGTAGGTAGTCTGGTTTTGGTTAGGCCAAAAGTGAAGTTTTCCCCCATTTTTTATGGGCTTTTTCTAATGTATATTGGATATGTTGTTTGATTTTTTTTATAGCTCTTGATTGTCTTACTGTTTTATGTTTTGCATTGTCAAGTCTCTCTTTTCTTTCTTTGGTATGCAATGTGGTAACTAGGCCTTGCTAGAATCGGTGGGCTAACCTTTCTATGGTTCTACATTTAGTTACTAATTAAGTTTGATTGCTCCCTTTGAAGTGACAATAAGTTTTGTTAATGTCGACCCTTTTCTAAAGGGATTTAGTTCATTGTGGCTAGACAAGAGGCTTCTAACCCATGTTTGACAAGACAAATTTGTTAAAACCATCCCAGTTTTCTAAAGAGAGCCTCCTATCCTTTTTTACTCTTATCTAGGCTAGGTTTGGACTAAGTGCATCATAGGTAAGTCACGACAAAGCAACAAAGGAAGACAAAGCTAGAAAAGTATCCATGCACTTATTTATTATACATTCAATCAAGCATTCACAACACACATACCATTTTCTCAATCATGCATTCACATCTCAATAAGAAATAGCTAAAAGGAGCTTAAAACAAAAAAGACAGCAGCTTATGCTCAAATTTCAGCACATATACTCATCAAAATTCAGAATTTCACATCATAAACCCGAGCTCAGTGCTCAAGGGTTGCCAATCATGCTTATTATGCAAGATCTAATTAAGCTAAGAAGGTATAATGCTCATGATTGTATGGAAAGAATTCTGAAAAATTTTGATATTTGGGCAAAATTTGAACCCCCAAGTTTACACTAAACATGCAAGCTAAGCAAGCTATTACCCACACCCACTCAAAAAATTGCTTTTTCTGTCCTAAAAGCTTTTGAAAATCAAAGTAAATGGAGAAAAATAAGGGGGGAACTTTGGACTCCCCTGGAAGGATCGACATCCATGACTTTGGTTTGAAGCTTGCATGGATAAACCTTTTCATTCCTTTTTCATTGATTATTCATCCTTGTTCCTGAAAATCAAAGGAAATTCTCTCAATTTTATATATTACTAGAATTAGGATACATATAAGTCTTAACTAGTCTCATAGCACCCTCCATTCATCTTCCCCTACACTGGCTATGGTATCAAAATTTTCAATTAAGTAATACGTCTACTAACGAACTTGAAAACAAAACACATCACACTAAAAAACACAAACATCACTTTAACCCAACAGAAGCAACTCTTTTTACCCTTGCACTCACTATCACATTACTATCATGTTTGTCAACTGTCAAACTAACTCTTTTAAGTTATTTAGTGTGACTACAAAGTTATGAACACCACAATCTTAATTAAAACCTTTTAATAAATAAATGCCAAGTTACTACTCAACAATGGCAAGGAATTCAAAAAACATGACAGCTATCCTAATTGGTTGAAAATGAGAAAAAGAAAGTTAGCCAGACAACCTGTTTGGACTACAAAGCCAGCAGATATGATTCCTCAAATTTGACCATTCACTCTCCATACTCTACAAGTCTTCAAGCACATGATGTTGCCTACTTTCAGATGAGCAACATCATTCCGATCTTAACAGTCAGAAGAGCAAATCAAATCAATCCTAGCATATTCACAAATCACAACTAAAAAGTACAAACATTACAAAATAAAACATGCAGCGATATCAACAAGCATTCTGATAAATAATTAGCCAATTAATTGACATTACAAAATAAATAAAGAAAAACAAGCATTCTGATATTTTTCTATTTGTGCGGGCAGCCGATGTTCACAAAACAGCGTTTCGAACCCACGAGGGGCCCTATGAATTCCTTGTGATGCTGTTTGGGTTGAAACGCTCCGGCAACATTCCAATCAATCATGAGTGATGTTTCTTCGCCCATATTTACGCAAGTTTGTTTTGGTTTTCTTTGATGACATCTTAATTTACAGCAAGTCCTTGGACGAGCATTTGCACCAATTGGCAATGGTTTTGGAAACTCTAGCAGCTCATCAACTGGTAGCCAACTTTAAAAAATGCCAATTTGCGGTTGACAAAATTGAATACTTGGGCCATGTTATTTCTTCAGAGGGGGTGGCAGCGGATCCAACAAAAATAGAAGCGCTGGTTAAATGGCCAGCACCCAAGAACGTGAAGGAGCTAGGTGGGTTTTTTGGGGCTAACGGGGTATTATCGGAAATTTGTTGCAAACTACGGTTCTATTGTGCTGCCCCCCTTGACACAACTGTTAAAAAAAGGTAACTTTAAGTGGAATGAGACGACCGAGAACGCATTTCAGCAGTTAAAAGTCAGCAATGATGTCTGTCCCGATGCTAGGTATTCCTGATTTTTCACAAAGTTTTGTGCTGGAAACTGATGCTTCGGGTGTGGGTATTGGGGCTGTCCTAATGCAAAATCAACGACCAGTGGCCTTTTTCAGCCAAGCTTTTACCTATTACCCATAGGTTTAAGGCTGTTTATGAACGGGAGCTTATGGCAATAGTGCTGGCTGTTCAAAAATGGCGACCATATCTATTGGGTAAGCCTTTTGTGGTGCGTACAGATCAGAAAAGTTTGAAGTTTCTTCTTGAACAACGGGCTATCGGGGGAGAATATCAGAGATGGATCGCTAAACTATTGGGGTATGATTTTGTGATTGAGTACAAGAAAGGATTGGAAAACAAAGCGGCCGATGCCTTATAGAGATTACCACCGGTATTTGAATTGGGCCTCGTAAGTATTGTGGGCGGGCTAAACCCTTCAGTTTTCATCGATCAAGTGGCTGGAAATGAATCGCTTAACAATATTCGACTGTCCTTGATAAATGGACAACAAGCTCCAGAGGGATATTCGCTACAAGGAGGAGGATTCACCTGATATTACTTTATTATTAGCTGAATTCCATAACAGCCAGATAGGGGGACATCATGGTGCATTGAAAACATATCAAAGGCTAGCAAGGGAGGTATATTGGCGAGGTATGACAGCCCATATCCGCACCTATGTTGCTGAATGTTCCGTGTGTCAACAAGCCAAATACTTGTCTTTAACTCCGGCTGGTTTCCTTCAAGCATTACCCATTCTTGAAGAAGAAAAGGTGTATTCCCGTAGTAAAGGTGTATTCCCGTAGAGACAAGAATAGGAAGAAGAAAGAATGATTGAGAGTTAGTTGATATTTTTCTATTTGTGTGGGCCCTTAGAACCCTAAAAATTCAAGTAACTTGCAACTAGTCATTGTCATGACCATCAATACTACGATTAGTGGATCAGCACAAAATACAAAACAGTAAGACAGTAAATCTTTAAAAACCTTACTTCTGTTTTAACTTGCTCAAGAAGAATGTTGCAAAAAGTATATCAACAAGAATTCCTTCAAACATGACCTACAGGAAGAAGGGTAAAACAACAACAACATCCTGTCAAAAATCATTTAATGTGATTGAGATCTTTTAGCATGACTGCTTGAGAACTTTTAGCACAACCGGGCAGCAACTTCAATAACAGAAAAACATGCATAATGTAGGAAGACAACAGATTTCAAATTATGACATTGTATTTATGAATGTCAGGCGATTCATTGATGTTCCAAAATTCAACCAAAGTATGGGGTGAAAGATATATAAGAATCTTCCATGATAAGGCCAAGACCAGGATATCCTTATCCAAAAAAAGAAAAAACTAATCAACCAAAGTAAATTCCATGTATGATTGGGAATTATGGCCATACCTTTGCCAAAAGAACTTCGAGGAAATGGAAAAACTGGAGATGTTGCTCATGTATCATTCCCGAACCAGGATTGGGGTAGAGCAAATGGTCAGCAATTTGCTGGATTACCAAGCAGAAAACAACTTATATTAGAAAAAATGAACAATACATACCCACATATTACTGAAATTTTATGAAATAGATTTCAAGCAACCAATTTTTATATTGAAATGTGATCTCACAACTATTTTTATTTTGAAAAGCGATTTCAAACAACTATGGCTGTCTCATCACGTTTCATGTTATCCAATAATACTACAGGATTAACAAAGCCATGCCATGCTAATAATAAGGAATGTCGTGATAACCTTAAATAAACCATACTGCACGTCAAAGGCTGCCCGTGTAATGTTCTCCATGACATCTTTAAAAATACCACCACCATCAATTCCTGCCTCCTCAACTCCAAATTCATTAACAAAAGACACACGTATCTGCATGCAGAAAAGTGAAGCAATTGACCCAACACAAACAAGAAAAAACTAATAAACAATTACAAGTAACTCTGCAACTATAGGATGCAGAAGAGGGAAGGGGTCGTTTTCACGAGGGCAAAGGAAAAGATAGAAAAAAGTAAGATAACAATTTCATTTTTCATAAATCATGGAAGTCTGAAATTACCGATCCTCGAAGATCAACTTCAGACAATGCACTCATCTGACTGAAAGCATCTTCCAATATATGATTTCGTCGAATTCTAAACCGGTTTCTGGCAAAAACAGCAAGAGATCCATTCCTTTGCCTAGCTGCTGCTAGTTGTGTCTGTGAAATGAGTTATAGAGAAAGTAACCATAAATAAAAAATATCTTACATATTTCTATAACTAACAGTCATCCAAAAAATTCAATATTGTGGATAAGGAAACCAAAAAAACAACTTGCTTACAGTGAAAATCTTAACCCTGCTAGTAAACGGTACTAAAAAGGGAACTCGCTTGTGTATATCATTTGCTCTGGTATTTTCTATCACTGCCTACAAAGAAACAAGGCCAAGTAAATAATTAGAATTACGATCAGATAGTGGTTTCTCTCATGGAAATTCCATTGCAAAATGGAAGGTTCACTTGGTCTAGAGACGGTAATTCTCCTTGAAGATCATTATTAGACTGATTCTTCATAAATCAGATGTGGGATATTTGTTTTGAAAATTCTCGGGTTTCTCGAAAAGCACGCATCTTCTCGGATCACTTTCCTTTATTCTTGGAGGCTGGTTCTTTTCTTTGGGTTCCCTCTCCTTTTCGGTTTTGTAACAGCTGGTTGGTGTCCAGTGATTCTAATCAGATTATTATTGAAACAGTGAGCAACTCTAACTTCCAGGGATGGGCTGGTTTCATTCTTCATGAGCAGTTGAGATCAGTTAAATTGTTAGTTGATTATGTTCAAACCAAATTTCTGGTAAAATGGCCTTTACTGCATTTAACCAAATCAATCTTGGTTTCTTCTTGAGAATGGGACATGAAATAAGCTGGACCGCGTTCTCCTAAATCTATAGTCGAAAATCCAATTCAAATGAAGATAGCCAAGTAAGCCAAAACAGACACTTCTTTGCATGTAGGCAGGAGAAGAAAATATGATGTAAATCTTCTAAAGCATGCAAACACAAGGGACAAACATGAGGAGATAAACTGAGAAAGGGAGGTTTCATTTGCAAAACTTCTGCACAGTTCATAGTCCATTTCGCATTCTCCAAAGCGTGATATTCACTCTTCTAGGGCTTTCTGTCTTCCAAATTGTCGAGTACTTTGTTTTCAAGACTGTGTTAGAACATGTTTGGCTGATTAATAAATTAGTAGAACACACTATTTGGTGTTCTATCATTTTGGTATCGGAGAAATCGAATCTGTGAAGTTCTATATCATGGCTCAAAAGCGAATTGAGGAAAAGTTGGAAATGGTAGATCAAGAAATATCCGGCATTCGAGCAGAATTACATGATCTGCCAACAATCAAGGAAAACATGTCATCTTTGGCGAAGAGTATTGAGAGGTTAGGAGTACAGGCTGAGAAGCAACAACAGCAACCAGAAACACTGTTGAAATATATTGAAGGAATGATCAAAGGGAAGACAACGATGGAAGAAGTACTAGAAGGATCATCAAGTGAGTTGACAGCATGGTTGATGTCAGTGATTGGACGATGATGGGAGGAAAATATGAGGAAAAACATACCAAGTTGGAGGGTGAAGATTCTGCGGGCGACTGAAGCAAATTTTAAAAAATTGAAATGCCAGTTTTTGTGGGAAATGATCCTGATTCTTGGTTGTTTAGGGCTGAGAGATACTTTCAGATACACAAACTGAGTGAGTCAGAGAAAATGACTGTGTCCATTATTAGTTTTGATGGAGCAGCTTTGAATTGGTATAGATCTCATGAAGATCGTGAACCGTTTGTTAATTGGGACGATTTAAAGAAGAGACTTATTGTTTGATTTCGATCGAGTCGTGAGGGATCAATTCTGGGAAGATGTTTAAAGATTAAGCAAGAAATTACAGTGGAAGAATATTGGAATTTATTTGATAAATCAGTAGCACCATTGCCTTTTCTACAAAAGGCTGTCTTAGAAGAAAAATTTATGAATGGTTTGAAACCATGGATTAAGGCAGACATGGAATGTTGGGAACCTATGGAGCTTGTTCAAATGATGAAGTTGGCCCAAAAGATTGAGAACCGAGAAGTGATAATGGGAGAATCAAGTTTCAAACGTGCAGCGAATGGAAAATTCCAGGTTTCTGCTTCTTTTAAACCTCAAATTCCTGTGATTTCTAATGATAATAAGTCAGGAGGGATTGTTCCAATGCGGATGATTACACTTCGAGGAGTGGCTGGTGAACCTAATCGACGAGAAGGACCACTAAAACGACTTTCTGATGTTGAATTTCAGGCTAGACGTGAGAAAGGTCTCTGTTTTCGTTGTGAGGAATGATTTTTTGTGGGCCATAAGTGTAAAGTGAAAGATCATAAGGAACTTAGAGTTTTAGTTGTTGGGGCAAATGGGGAAGAACTAGAGTAGTTGAAGAAGAGGATTCAAAAGTGGAAACTGAAATACAGGAGACTGAAGTTGTTAAACCAGAAGAACCCGTGATCGAATTATCAATAAATTCGGTGGTGGGATTAACAAACCCTGGAACTATGAAAATTGAAGGTATGATTAGAGAAAGGTCAGTAGTAGCATCGATAGATTGCGGCGTGACCAATAATTTTATATCTGAAAAGTTAGTAACTCAATTGTTGTTGCAGTTGCAGGAAACTTCTGATTATGGGGTTATTTTGGGGTCTGAATCTGCTGTAAAAGGGAAGGGAATTTGTAAACAAGTGGAACTGCTATTGGGTGAATGGAAGGTTGTGGATAATTTTCTTCCATTGGAATTGGGGGGGAGTGGATGTCATTCTTGGTATGCAATGGCTACATACATTAGGAGTAACCGAAGTAGATTGGTGAAAACTTACTTTGACATTCATACAAAATGGGAAGAAGGTTGTATTGAGGGGAGATCCGAGTCGTACGAAGGCTAGGGTGAGTTTGAAGCACATGATGAAGACATGGACAGAACTTGATCAGGGATTTCTGATTGAGTGTAGATCTTTGGAAGGTGGAATGGCATTTGCAGCGATGTATGGGGTTGATGAAGTGCCTACCACTCATGAGTCTATTCCAGCCGTGTTAGCTAAGAATGAAGATGTTTTTGATTGGCCTGGAGAGTTGCCACCACAATGTACCATTGAACATCATATACATCTTAAGAAGGGGACTAATCCAGTCAATGTTCGGCCTTATAGATATGCATACCAGCAAAAGGAGGAGATGGAAAGATTGGTTGATGAAATGATGGCATTTGGCATAAAAACCTAGTACTAGTCCATATTCGAGCCCGGTCTTGTTGGTGAAAAAAAAATGGTAGTTGACGGTTTTGTGTAGATTACCGTGCGTTGAATAGTGTGACCGTTCCAGACAAGTTTCCTATTCTAGTAGTAGAGGAATTGTTTGATGAACTTAATGGGGCTAATATATTTTCGAAGATTGATCTCAAGGCGGGATATCATCAAATTAGAATGTGTAAAAAGGATGTGAAGAAAACAGCTTTTAGAACTCACGAGGGGCATTATGAGTTTCTTGTCATGCCTTTTGGGCTCACCAATGCACCATCAACGTTTCAAGCTTTGATGAATAGTATCTTTAAACCTTACCTACACAGGTTTTCTTAGTCTTTTTTGATGATATATTAATTTACAGCAGAAGTTTGGATGAAAATCTTCAACATTTAGAATGGGTGCTAGAGGTGCTGCGAGAGAATAAATTATATGCTAATATGCAGCACAAGTGTGGGTTTGCCAAAATGAAAGTGGAGTATCTTGGCCATATAATTTCAGGCAAGGGTGTAGAGCTTGATCGCGAGAAAATTAGATCTATCAAAGAATGGCCCGTGCCCACTAATGTCCGTGAAGTTCGTGGATTTCTTGGGTTGACAGGATATTATCGAAGATTTGTAATGAATTATGGAAGTGTGGATGCTCCTTTGACTCAATTATTGAAGAAAGGAGCATATGAATGGACTGTTGCAGCTGCTGAAGCTTTTGAGAATTTAAAGATGGCTACGATGACTCTCCTAATCTTAGCACTGCCAGATTTTTCCTTACCAATTGAAATAGAGACCGATGCTTCTGGATACGGGGTAAGTGCTGTCTTAATTCAAAATCATCGGCCAATTGCTTAGTTTGAGCCAGGCATTAGCTATGAGGGATCGTGCTAAACCAGTTTATGAACGGGAATTAATGGCTGTAGTTTTGGCTGTGCAACGCTGTAGACCTTATCTTTTGGGCAAGAGGTTTGTAGTGAAAACTGATCAACGATCATTGAAACTTTTATTGTAACAAAGGGTTATCCAACCTCAACATCAGAGGTGGATTGCTAAGCTTCTTGGCTACAATTTTGATGTCGTGTATAAACCGGGACTAGAAAACAAAGCAGCAGATGCCTTGTCTCGTGTCCCTCCTACTGCCCAACTTAATCAACTTACTGTTGAGATCAGTTAAATTGGCAGTCCCCAACACTGAAGTTGACCCTAAATTAGTCCCAGAAATTAATGGGATGGGTCTGAATGTCTTGTTCAATGATGAAGATATTCTCCCTATTAAAATTCCCCTGGATTTGCCTAAAGATTTAGTGTCTATAGTCGGTGATTGTGGAATCATTCTGGCTTAAATTAGATGTGCAACTGCCTTTTCCTCCTCCCAGTCATTATTAAGGTTGTCTCCTGGAACACCAAGGGTTTGAACGACTCCTCTAAACGTGCAGCACTTAAAAAATTCATCAACAATTGTAGTCATGAGTCAAGAATCTAAGAAGGACACCTTGAACTCGGCTTTTATAAAATCATTGTGGAGTTCTAAGGATATTGGCTGGGATTATGTGGCTTCTGTTGGATATTCTGGGGGAATTCTTACCATGTGGGACAGCAGTAAAATATCTGTAACAGAGGTCATTAAAAGACGCTTCTCTTTGTCAATCAAATGCCTCACTTTGTGCAAAAAGGTTTGTTGGATCACAAATGCAGCAGATGCCTTTTCCACTCAAAGCGCCCAGTTTTCAGTGGAGGAGATCTTTATGGCATTAAAGGCACTTGGCAACAATAACGCTCCGGGCCCGGATGGCTTCACAGTGAAGTTCCTAATCACCCAATGGTCTATTTTCAAGGATATCTTCAAATCACTAATGTCTGATTTCCACAGAAATGGAAGATTAAATGCTTGCATCCAAGAAAACTTCATTTGTTTAGTGCAGAAAAAAGAGAATGTGACTCTAGTCAAGGATTTCCGTCCAATCAGCCTTACTACGTTAGCATACAAGGTCGTCGCAAAGGTTTTATCTGAACGTCTAAAACAAGTTATGGATGCAATTATAAGCCCCACTCAAAGCGCCTTTATTGAAGGTAGGCAAATTCTTGACCCAATATTAATTGCTAACGAGGCCGTGGAAGATTATAGGGCAAAACGGAAAAAAGGATGGATTTTAAAACTTGACTTGGAAAAAGCCTTCGATAGGGTGAATTGGAACTTTTTAGAAAAAAATTTATCTTTGAAAAAGTTTAGTTCAAAATGGATATCATGGATAATGGGCTGCCTAAAAATTCCAAAGTATTCAGTCTTCATCAATGGTAAGCCTAGAGGCCGGATAACAGCATCTAGAGGTATCCGCCAAGGGGACCCCCTCTCCCCCTTTTTATTCCTCCTAGTAAGTGAGGTTTTAGGAGAAATCATAAACAAGCTTCATATTAACAGCCAGTTTGAAGGTTTCCTTGTTGGCAAAGACTTGATCCACCTCCCTTTGCTTCAATTTGTCGATGATACTCTTCTCTTTTTATTCCAGCTTCCGATTATATATTTAGGTCTCCCTTTGGGAGGCTACCCTCGACAAAAGTCTTTTTGGCAACCAGTCATTGATCGAATTCACAAGAAACGTGAAAGGTGGAAAAGATATAACATCTCTAGAGGCGGAAGACAAACCTTATGCAACTCAGTTCTGGTTAGCCTTCCTACATACTACCTACTTTATTTTCTGTACCTGAAAATGTGGCTGCCTCTTTGTTAAAGTGAGTTTTCGGAGTGAAGGAAAAGGTCTGCAATACTCCTTGAAAGACAGGGGAAGCAGAAGATTGGTGTTCTATATTCTGGTTTGCTTATTAGTATTTTGTTGTTCGGAATTTTGGATTAGGAGGTTTTCTTTGTTTGATGTTTGTGAATTATATGTAACGTGACTCATTTTCTGAGGTTCACGGTTTGCTTATGTTGTAAGTTGTGTTTGAATTGTCAATATAATAGAAACACTACATCAGTGTTCTATCATGATGTCATCCTTGGAATGCAATGGCTGCACACGTTGGGGTAACTGAAGTGGATTGGCGGAAACTCACTTTAACTTTCATACAAAATGAAAAGAATGTTGTTATAAGGGGTGACCCGAGTTTGACAAAGACTAGAGTGAGTCTGTAACACATGATGGAGACATGGACACCATCTGATTACGGTTTCTTTACAAATGTTGAGCTATGGAGGGAGGAATGACATTTACCGAACTATATGGAATTGATGATGTTCCTACATTTCAAGAGTTACTACCAGCAGACAATTTTGGCTATCCTAAAAATCCAGCAACAAAGAAGTGGGAAGTGCTTGTTAGTTGGAAAGGAATACCACCTCATGAGGCTACATGGGAGAATTGTGATGATTTTACACAAAAGCTTCCTCATTTCCCACCTTGAGAACAAGGTGTCTTTGGAGAGGGAGAGTAACGATAGACCACCAATTGCAATACAATATAGCAGAAGAAAGACAAGTGGAATTGCACGTGCACAGGTGATGGAATTGGAGGATGTGGAAACCACCTTAGTGGGGACAACAGTTAGTTACAGGGGGGAGGTTAAAAGGGAGAGATGGAAGGAAAGATGGGGGTTGGTTAATCAGTTTCTGGAAGTGGAGGGGCTGTATTTTCTGGAGAGCAGAATTACAGAAGTTGTTCAGTTACTTTAATCTTAGAAAAGTGTTTTCCATTATCGTAAACTACTTTTGATGTTTGAATGTTTTATTTTGTACTTGGTTATTGTCCGTAATAGTACTTATTTGTTCTGTGTTTTCAAGACTGGTTTGAGTATTGTATTCTGTAATAGTTTGGTTGCTTAATGAACAAATAAGAACCATTACTTGGTGTTCTATCAGCTTCTCAATCTAGCATTCACATCTCAATAAGGTATCATACATGCAATCAAACAATCACAACATACATACCATTTACTCAAAACGACCTAAAACATGCTCAAAACGTGTCTAAGTTTCACTTGAACTTTCAAAACGACCTAAAACAGCTTACGTGTAGGTTCGTAACTCATAACCTACGAAAAAAGTTCAAACATTGTGAAAAAAGAACTACAAGACCCAAAATGGCAACCAAGTGTGTAAGTGCAACAAACTTAATTCAAACCAACCTAAAACGTGCTCAAAACGTGTCTAGGTATTACTTGAGTTTTCAAAACGACCTAGCAAATCCTAAGTGTAAGTTCGTAACTCATAATCTACCAAAAAGGTTGAAAAAAGCATTTCAAGACCAAAAATGACAACCATGTGTGTAAGTGCAACAAACTCAATCTAACCTAAAATGAATTCAAAACGTGTGTAAGTATCACTTGAATTTTCAAAACGACCAAGCAATGCTTAAGTGTAAGTTTGTAACTCACAACCTACCAAAATTTCAAAATGTGTGAAAAAAGTACTTCAAGACCCAACATGTCAATCAAATGTGTTTTAAACTTAGTTTCAAACCAACCTAAAACGAGTTCAAAACGTGTGTAAGTTTCACTTGAACTTTCAAAACGACCTAAAACAGCTTACTTGTAGATTCATAACTCATAACTTACGAAAAAAGTTCAAATAGTGTGAAAAAAGCACTACAAGACCCAAAATGGCAACCAAGTGTGTAAGTGCAACAAACTTAATTCAAACCAACCTAAAACGTGCTCAAAACGTGTCTAGGTATTACTTGAGTTTTCAAAACGACCTAGCAAATCCTAAGTGTAAGTTAGTAACTCATAATCTACCAAAAAGGTTGAAAAAAGCATTTCAAGACCAAAAATGACAACCAAGTGCAACAAACTCAATCTAACCTAAAATGTATTCAAAACGTGTGTAAGTATCACTTGAATTTTCAAAACGACCAAGCAATGCTTAAGTGTAAGTTTGTAACTCACAACCTACCAAAATTTCAAAAAGTATGAAAAAAGTACTTCAATGTAAAACTTAGTTTCAAGCAAACCTAAAACGAGTTCAAAACGTGTCTAAGTTTCACTTGAACTTTCAAAACGACCTAACAAATATTCAATACAAGTTCATAAGTCATAACCTAGCAAAAAGTTCAAATTTTTTGAAAAAGACACTCCAAAACCCAAAATGTCAAGTGTGTAAGTGCAACGAACTTAGTTCTATACAAACCTAACAAGTATTGGAAACACGTATAAGTTTTCAAACACCCTAACAACGCTTAAGTGTAAGTTTATAACTCATAACTTACCAAAAATTTCAAAAAGTGTGAAAAAAAATCTTTCAAGACTCAAAATGGCAACCATGGCTGTATGTAAAACTAACTTAGTTTGTAGCAACCTAAAGGGTGTTCAAAAAATGTTTAAGTATCACTCGAACTTTAAAAACGACCTAATAATGCTTTAGTGTTACTTCATAACTCATAACCTACCAAAAAGTTCAAAAAATGTAGAAAAAGCACTCCAAAATCCAAAATGGCAACCAAGTGTGTAAGTGCAACAAACTTAGTCTCAACTTTAAAATTAGTGCGAGTTGGGAAATGTATTAACTCAAGCATGATGTAAAAACTTGAAACGACTTAAATATTTATTCACCATCACATAAAAACAGTAATTAAATATAGATAACATGTGTAAATAAAGGGAGAATCACCTTTCTAGCAGTAGCTTTAGAGTAAGACCAAACACCATCCTCCTACTTGTAAATCTGCTCGATTGTCTACTTTGTTCTACACTCGTCATTTCACCGTCTCAGGCCATCCATTGAATTGGCCACCCAGCCTTGGCATACAAGAGTATGTCTCAGCCTGTTAACAAATACCACTAAAACTAAGCAAGACGAAGAAAAAAGTTTTCAAAAAATTACCTAACTTTTAGGTCTTCATGTGACCTGTTTAAGTACTTCTGTTTTCTCCTTCAACTCTTTGACAGATTGCTGAAATTATGTGTTTCTGCAATGTTTACCAGAACATGAAAGATTCATTACGAAAATAAATACCATGAATACAAACCATGAAGAAATAGTAAAACAGTCAATACAAGAAGAAAAAAGTTCACTTGAAAACGACCTAAAACAGTATCACTTGAACAAAATGTGTCTAAGTATCACTTGAACTTTCAAAACGACCTAAAACAGCTTACGTGTAGGTTCGTAACTCATAACCTACGAAAAAAGTTCCAATAGTGTGAAAAAAGCACTACAAGACCCAAAATGGCTACCAAGTGTGTAAGTGTAACAAACTTAGTTCAAACCAACCTAAAACGTGCTCAAAACGTGTCTAGGTATTACTTGAGTTTTCAAAACGACCTAGCAAATCCTAAATGTAGGTTCGTAACTCATAATCTACCAAAAAGGTTGAAAAAAGCATTTCAAGACCAAAAATGACAACCAAGTGCAACAAACTCAATCTAACCTAAAATGTATTCAAAACATGTTGAGCCAACAAAGATACACACCAGCAAACTTTTGAACATAGGACCCTCCTAAACTACTCACTTTTGAACATAGGACTTCCTCAACTATCTACTCACTTCTGAACATACAACCTTGATAGAACACTTATGTACTGTTTCTATTATATTGATATTTGAGACTTAAAGTTGCAATAGAAAGAAAATTACAGAGAAATTACAAACAACAAGCAAAGAAACCCTCCTAATCCAAAACAGAAATAAACACAATTCAAAATACTACAATTAAAACCAGAACAATTCTGGCAGGCCCTTCCTTTTACTAAAAACTGCCTGCCCTTTCCCATCTCCCTCTCATCCATTTAACTTCCTGTTTTAGATAACTGTCATCCTTTTGAATAAGTAACTGTGTTGATTACTAACGTGCCTTACTTTCCTTTCTTCTATTATAAGTAAAATAACAATGGTGGTCTAACAGACCTCCTAAACTATCCACTCTAGAGCATGTTAAATCACCAATTCATCCAAAAACTAATGACGTAAATGTAATATTATATCTTCAACGTAAATGTAAATGTAAACTAATGACACTACAAGTGATTTTGAAACTAAGACATTGAAGCAGTCTGTTAGGAAGGGTGATGGAACCAGCAAGAGTGGGGGGAGTTCTTTAAAACAATCAGAGGTCAAGAGAAAGAAGGGATCAGCTAAATCTATTTCTGGAAAAAACGTGAAAAGATTGTCAGGTGATGATGATAAAAAGGAAACCACACCTGTGCTGAAACCAGCCTCCAAAAATTGGAAGTAAATCAAAGGATCAAGGCACTCTTGAAATTGGAAGTAAACTTGGTAGCACAGGTCCAAAAATCGCTGGCAAGTCGAAGAATGATGATGCCGAATCCAACAAGACTAGCAAATCTAAGGACGATGAGACATCCACACCTGCCGCTGTTGCAAAGTCCAACAAGCAAGATGTATCGAAGACGGGGAAGTCCAAACAAGAAACCCCAAAAACTCCTGTTTCAAAAGGCAAGTCTACCAAAACAGGCGATAAGTCTAATAATACCAATCTCTCCACCAAGGTTAAGTTCACATCTTCAAAAGCAAAAGAAAAAGAAAGTGGAGATGTGAAGCATTCATCAACTTCTGGGAAAACAATGGAGAACCCAAAGGGAAAGTCACTAAATTCATCCAATGATCAGGGCAGTGAATCCAAGTCAGGAAAGAAAAGAAGAAGAGAGTCAAAAGGTTGATAACCACGTCTATTCCAAAAAGGTTGGAGTTGTCTATTCTTGGCTCAGTTTGCACCACATATTTGCAAATTCTACTATGAGTAGTTCTTGGCAAACTTGATCTCTGGATCTGATGATGTCTCTCATTGGCACATTTTCGAGATTGTCGTATATTCTTAGTTAGGTAGGTTAGCAGCAATTATAGGAGTGTGGCAGTTCTCTTTGTAGTTGTTTGGCGCTATTCATGTCATCTGTGGGAGGTAAATGACCAATAAAAAATAATACGCAATAAAAAAGAATCAGAAAGAAAACAATATGCATTTTTGTTTTCAAATTCTTGGTGAAATCACAATTCAGAAATGAAATTTGGTTCATTCTCCACGATAATATGGTGACCTAAATAACATAAGTTTCAGAGTCATGGGAGATTAAAAGCCTTGCTAATTGCTCAAACTCTGAATGCAAAGGCTTTTCCCATGTGAAGGAACCCAGAGAACCAGCCAAAGCAGCATGCTTCTTCCCAATGCAAGAACATTCAGTGTATCTTCTGATTATGTACTGAATGCAGTAGGAAAAATGATATGAAGTTGTAATTCAAGCTAAGGTTTTGTTGCATAAACCAAAAACTTAAATGGATAAAACACAAAATGCATCCTATTCCCACCTTATGCCTACTACATCGCTAACAATACACTTACTGCAGCACCAAGATACAGCTTGTAGCCAAATTTCAGAAGGAAAAAATATATTCAGATTTCTGCATATCGAGAATTCGGTGAAACGCACCTGAGTTTATTTACTCAACTAATCCACAACAATTTGTGATATGAACACTCTTGGCAGAGGTCCATTGACCCCATCACCATCGGCAGCAGCATTAGAAATGAGCTGTTTCCACCAACATATTACTACATTGAACCAAGCAAGGAAGGACCAAAAACAGTGTAAATGGGACGTATGGTTACTCCATTTTCCCTGTTGTTGGGTCCAAAACTACCCATAGCTCATTCCATTTCCTCAACTGCAAACATTGTAATAGAGAAAATCAGATTTGCTACAATGAAGGCTCATTGCCATAAAAAATGCTGTCTAAGAACAGAAACGCAGAAAATAGAAGGCTGATCAAATGTGACCACAATTCTGCATATGCGCACTACAAAACAGTCTGAGAATACTATCACATCGACGGCCATATTCATAAACACAAATATGCCGACAGTTAGATCACGAACATGGGCATTTCTCACATTTCTAATCTCCTTGAAATCACAAATCCCGACGTCCTAATCTTAATAAGTACTTCTAGGTGATTTAATTAAGTCTTCAAATATCACTAAAACAGTCAGAACGATTTAAATGGAAGACCTAAAGGCAGCGCAATTAAGCAGTAACCATCAATTCAAAACAAAAGGAAAGACAGAAAGAGTTGCAATGCGTTAGTTTACTGTTTCAGATCGCTTTAGAAGGGGACCCTGCAACAATGGTGGCCTAACAGCCTCCTAAACTATCCACTCTAGACCATGTTAAATCACCAATTCATCCAAAAACTTACGAGGTAAATGTAATATTATATCTTCAACTTAAATATGCTTTTGACCATAACCAGTGGGTTTGCTGAAATTGAATGATCAATCCATAAAATAAAAATGAAGTTGGAAGTAGAAGAAATGGGAGGAAGAAAAATACCCCAAAAGTTCTAAAAGCGATATGATCTCAACAAATTGTATCATGATGAACAGATCGAACAAGCCCCAAAACAGATTTTGCAGTGGGATTCCGACTCGGATAAACTGACTCCATGCTCACCAAAACATTCCTAATAAAGGATTCAGCTTGCTATCAACATGCATCACACAACCCATAACGTTAAATTCTTCAAAACCAATGCAATTAAATCAAAGCAGAAAAAAGCAGAACAAGAAGTCAAACCAACGATAACAAAAGAATAAACCTTAACCGTTGATCCTTGCAGTCCATTGGGAGGTTCAGCACCGGGGACATGATCGACAACAATCGATTCCCAGCTGCAGGTTTCGGTATCGACAAAGAATTTCCAAGGAAATGAAAATTTTGGAAATGGGTAGTCAAGAAAAATAAGGTTGAGAGGATTTTGTGTGGAGAGTGGGAAAAATTCCGGCCGGTGGGGAGAAAAGGGAAGACATGGGGTTCGGTTTACAGGGATTTTTCTTAATGATTGTTGGAAGAACAAAGAGGTTGTGAGGAGATTTAAGGGCAACCAAAAGAATGGCAGAATGTTTGATCTGGCTTGCTTCTTTATGGAAATGTCGTAGAAACAGTAGAACGATGACATAGTTCCCTTTGTTTTTCTATTCACCAAATAACCAATGACTTAAAAGAAAGACATTGCACCACATATGAGCATTAGAAAACAATATACATAAGAAAGAATAAAAAATATGCAGAAATTAAAAATGAAATTGGAAGTAGAAAAAAAAATGGAACGAAGAACAATACCCCAAAAGTTCCAAATGCATTATGATCATAAAAAATTTGTATCAACATGAACTGATCGAATAAGCTCCAAAATGGATATTGCAGTGGGATTCCGACTCAGATAGGCAGTGTACAGTCTTGCCAAAACGTTCCTAAGAAAGGATCATCAAAACCCATAACTTTAAATTCTTCAAAAATAATGGAATTAAGTCAAGGCAGTACACAATACAAAACAAAAACTCTAACCAACGATAAGAAAGAAATAAACCTTCACCCGTGATCCTTGCAGTCCATTCGGGGGTTCAGCACTGGACTTGATCGAGAACAATCAGTTCCAAGATGCAGGTTTCGGCATAGACGATGATTTTCCAAAAAGCGAAATGAATTTTTTGGAAATGGGTTGTAAAGAAAAATAAGGTTGGAAAGATTTTGTTTCGAGAGTGGGCAAAATTCTGGCCGGCGTGGAGAAAAGGAAAGACATGGGGCTCCGATTCTAGGGATCTTTCTCAATGATTGTTGGAAGAACAAAGAGTTTGTGAGGAGATTTAAGGGCAACGACAAGAATGGCACAATGTTAAATCCCAAAAGACTAAATGGCCAATTGAATGTTTAAGCAAATTGATATGCCTGTTAGGTGTTTTCTTGCCTCTTTACAGAAATGGGGTAGAAAGAGTAGAACGATAACATAGTTCACTTTGTTCTTCTCTGTACAAAGTAGCCAATGACTTAAAAGAAAGGCACTGCACAACAAGTGACCATTAAAAAATAATATACATACGAAAGAATAAAAAATAAGCAGAAATTGGAAGTAGAAAAGAAATGGAAGAAAAATACCCAAAACTTCAAAATGCAATATGATCATAACAAATTTGTATCATCATGGACAGATCGAACAAACTCCAAAACAGATTTTGCAGCAGGCTTCCAACTCAAATAAACAGCCTCCATGCTCCCCAAAACGTTCCTAAGAAAGGATTCAGCTCCCTACCAACCAACATGCATCACATCCCATAACTTTCATTTCTTCAAAAACAATGTAACTAGCTCAAGGTTAAAAAAAAAAAAAACAGAAAAAGAACACTAACCAACTTTTAAGGAATCAGCTCCCTGCCAACATGCATCACATCCCATAACTTTAATTTCTTCAAATACAAAGGATTTAACTCAAAGTAAAAAAAAAAACAGAACACGAACTCTAACCAACAAAAATAGAAAAACCAACCTTAACCCTTGATCCTTGCAGTCCATCGGGAGGTTCAGCACTGGACATGATCGAGAACATTCGGTTCCCAGCCACAAGTTTGGCCATCGACAAAGATTTTCAGAGGGAAATGAAATTTTTGGAAATGGGCAGTGAACAAAAATAAGGCTGAAATGATTTTGTTTGGAGAGTGGGCAAAATTCTGGCGAGTGAGGAGAAAAGGGAATACATGGGGTTCGGTTTACAGGGATTTTTCTTAATGGTTGTTGGAAGAACAAAGAGATGTGATGAGGTAAATGTAATATTATATCTTCTAACCATTGTCAACTTAAATATGCTTTTGACTATAACAAGTGGGTTTGCTGAAATTGAATGATCAATCCCACGAAAACTCTGAAACCGGGGGATCTCGGCGCGCATTTTACTTGACCTAAGCGGCTGGCTTGGCTCCCTCTTTTTTTTCTCTCTCCCTCTCTACCGGCTGCCATGCTGGGTGAAGAACTCTAAGCACCTACTAGGCGGGATCGGGTTTTGCTTAGGCAAGAAAAGCGGAGAGGATCCCCACGAAAACTCTGAAACCGGGGGATCTCGGCGCGCGTTTTACTTGACCTAAGCGGCTGGCTTGGCTCCCTTTTTTTTTTCTCGCTCCCTCTCACAGGCTGCCATGCTGGGTGAAGAACTCTAAGTACCTACTAGGCGGGGTCGGGTTTTGCTTAGGCAAGAAAAGCGGAGAGGATCCCCACGAAAACTCTGAAACCGGGGGATCTCGGCGCGCATTTTACTTGATCTAAGCGGCTGGCTGGCTTGGCTCCCTCTTTTTTTTCTCTCTCCCTCTCTACCGGCTGCCATGCTTGGTGAAGAAATCTAAGGACCTACTAGGCGGGATCGGGTTTTGCTTAGGCAATAAAAGCGGAGAGGATCCCCACGAAAACTCTGAAACCGGGGGATCTCGGCACGCATTTTACTTGACCTAAGCGGCTGGCTTGGCTCCCTCTTTTTTTTCTCGCTCCCTCTCTACCGGCTGCCATGCTGGGGAACTCTAGTGACCCACTAGGCGGGGTCGGGTTTTGCAACCCTTAGCAGCTTGGTCGTATTGTTTTGTTTCTATCGGCTGTTATGTTGGGTGAAGAACTCTAAGAACTTGCCGACTTTGCTTTCTACCTGACCTAACAATCATATTTTGCTTTCAAACAATCTTATACAAATGTGTATGGCCAAAAGAGGGATTTAAAATTAATATAAAAAAGGCATTAGAATATGGCAAAAAAGGGGATTAAAATTGAGATAAAAAAGAGAACCGCACATATTATTATGTACATAATTCACAATATTCAGAAAATGAACCAAGTGTTCTACTCATTTCTAAGCTATCAATATATGCATTTTCAACATATGTAACATATTCAAAGAACAAATACAATCACAAATCCGAGCTCCGTTCTCATGCGTTAGGCATACATGCTTTTTTATGCTAAAAAGCGAAGTAGACATGGTACTTATTCTAAGCATAGAGCATTGCAAAAGTTTCTAAATTTTGACATTTTTAGCAAAATTTGCAAAATGAAAATTTCCCAAAGGACATGGAATGTGCAAGGCTACAACCCCACCCCCCACTTAAAAATATGCATTGTCCTCAAAGCATTTTAAGCAAGATTCTACGGATGGAAAAAAAAAGAAAAAGGAGAACAGAAGACCTCCCCTTGTAACCTAGTTTCTTCATGGAAGCTTGCTTGCAAAGATCCCAAGTTTGGTTATATTTCATTTTCCTTTATTCCTACAAAAAGAAAACAAGAATTTCCATCGAATTTTATTAAAAAGGTTAAACTAAAAATTTTAGAAAAATGTGCAGAATTGTTTAAGCTCGGTTGCATTTTCTAAGCATCACTTGAATTATTAAAACGACCTAACAAATATTCAATACAAGTTCGTAATTCATAACCTACCAAAAAGTTCAAAAAGATTGTTGTAGGTGTTCCACCAAACCTTTTGTAAATTACATACATCAATAAGAAAGAAGCAAGATGCCCAGTTTTTTTGAACTGCTGTTTTTCTCTTCTTTTTTTTTCTTTAACTTGCTGTAAATTGGAGATGTTTTCCATAACTACTTTGGCTTATGTAATTTACCTTCTCCCTAAATGCAACCATAAATCAAACAAAGTAGATGAATAAATTTACACCACAGAAATCCATCCTATGAAGACTAGAGCGGAGAAAGATGGGATAAGGATAAAGCATAGGAAGAGCAAATACCCGATGGGAAGTAAACTGATAAAAAATACTTTGTGTTGAGAGTAATATATCCGGAACCAATTTTCTGGCAGCCATTAAGATTTACCCACTGCAACTCTGCACACAAATATTTTCTTATAAACAATAATTAACACAATCTAATTGGTATCTTATGGATATAAAAGACAGCATGGATCCATATTGGAAGGATTTCAAATTAGTCTACGAACAAAGAATTTGGAAGGATTTCAAATTAGTCTACGAACAAAGAATTTGGAAGGATTTGTGATCAACTAAGGAGCTCTCGACTTTCTCCGCTGGAATTTACCTTCCTTGGGTACTTATCGACCAGAGACTGGAAGTAGTTGTGCTCTTCGTCCACAGTAGTCATCCAAAGAGCAAGGGAAAGACCACGACGCGCAGTGGAATAGGAAAAAGAGCGTCGAGCACAGCTTTCGTGTCACCAGCAATCGCTTTTCCTTTATTGGTAGACCGAAAAGGCTTTGTCAAGCAGGCAGGCATGATTGTCACTCGATCGACAGTTGAGAAATCCAGCGCTGTTAGGGCTAGGAGAAGAAGATGGCCGTGAATCGCGATTTTGAGGAAGACGAAGAAGATAAGAGAAGGGGAGAGGACGAGAAAGTAGAGAGAAAGAGCCGTTAGAGAAGAAGTAGGGGAAGAAATTCTTTTATTTAAAATTCAATTGCATTATTTATTTATTTATTTAATTTCTTTTTTTATTTATTTAATTTAAATAATATACATAAATTTGCAAATTGGAATATATAGTTATATTACTTATTATAGAATATCAAATGAAAATAGTGATTAGAAGAAATGTCTAAAATAAACAAAAATAATAAATATTCAAAAAAAAAAATCTTTAAAATCTGGGGATAGGGATCAACAAGTTATTGAAAATTTTTTCCTCGCCAAGTAGAATTGCTTTATCAACGATTCGATGAATGTATCTATGTTCAATTCGTGTGTGTACATGTATGAATCAAGTTCATTTCGTTAGGATGAGGCTCGTCAATTTAATTAGGGATCGGTCTTATGATGAAACAATTCATTGCATTGATAAATCCAATATAAAAAACCATTTTACCTATACTCATTAGATAAATCCAGTTCCTCAATGAGCGACTATGTGGATAAGATATATTTATGTACATATCTTATTATTTATAATTTATAAGAATTATATACACTAGACTCATCGTGGCTAGTGGCTTACTCAGAAATTGAATCAAATAGGCCTTTTTAACTCAGTGGTAGAGTAACGTCATGGTAAGGCGTAAGTCATCGGTTCAAATCCAATAAGGGGCTTTGGCTTTTTTCATAAAACTCCAGCCGTAGGATTCATATTTGATTGAGGGAACGTGAGTGAGAGAGAAGGGGAGATGAGGGAAAAACTATAAAGGATTTAGTGAAGAAAAACCCATTTAAAATATATTTGAATTATTTGTGATAAAGCTCATTTAAAACCCAAAACAATTTCTTTATAACTAAAACAAATATTTTGTTTTTAAAATTTAGACTAAAAAAATCAAATTTTACTGCAAAAACTGAGATAAAATTGTCAAGCAAAAAAAATATATTTTGTTTTTCAAATAATTATAATCCATAATTTTCAAGAAATGTGAAATTTCATTTAATAAGATAAAAAAAATTGTGAACATTAGTTTCCAACTTTGGTAATGGATGAAAGTATTAGAAATTGAAAATAATTGTTAGACATGCATGTTAGCCGTCACCACAAACCAATCCAATTTTTTATTCAAAAATGTTGAATTTATAATTAATGGTTCTCGAAACATTCATACAATTTTTTTTTTTTAATTTAACTTACTTAATTTGAGTTTTCTTACGATGTTCATGTCGATATTATACGAAAAATTGTCTTAAATGATAAAATTGCTGAAGATATTCACAAATATAACAAAGTTTTACCGTCTGTTAGTTAGTGATAGAACATGTACTAGTGGTCTATCAATTATCCTCTATGGTTTTAGTTTAGTGGTTATTTATCAAGCTCTTAATAAATTAAATAGTGATTTAACAAATATAATGTAAAAGAATATTCCAAGAATAACCTTGGAGTATCACTTGAATTTTCAAAACGACCTAACAATGCTAAACTATAAGCTCATAACTCATAACCTATCAAAAAAAGTACAGATAAAACAAAAAAACTATTTAAATCTTGAGAAATGAAATATGAGAAAAAAAATGAAAAGAGAAGAAATAAATTTTAAAGTATATGTAAATTTTAGATATTAAGTTTGTTGACCTTACCCACTTGATTGCCATTTTGAGACTTGTTTAAGACTAAGTTTGTTTCACTTGCATACTTGGTTGTCATTTTAGGTCTCAAAGTGCATTTTGAACTTTTTTTTTTAATGGGCTTTATCAAAAATAATTCAAATGGAATTGGCAGATGGCTGAGGGCCTTCGTGAAACGTGGGAGAGAAGCGATAAGAATATGGATGTCTTAATGGTCATAGAAATTTATTATGCTTGGTTTTTGCTTGAAATTTTTTCTATTATTTACTTTATTGAACACACACGAGCACCCGTACATCTGGATTTGTAAGAATATGTATCATTATAAGGTTTCCATCCATCTTTCTTATGCCATCGATGAAGTTTTCGCTTAGATCTTTATCTTAGTTCGGCCTCTTTAAAATGTTACTCCATACAAGGAAGATCGAAAGTTGTGATTACCAAGTGTAGATTTGTATTGTATAGTTGCCTTAGTTATTTTTTTAATTATTCCTTTTAGACGTTATTTTCTTTTATAATTAGTTCTCTTTAGTTAGAATTTCTATTAAATTATACTTACCTATTATCAAATCCTTTTTCCGTAATAAGAGAAAATGGAGTTTTTCTTAAATAACAAAAAGTGATTATTTAAGATAGTATGCTAAAGGGAACACATCCAACTACCATGTTCAGAATATTACCTTTGCCGATTGAAAGTCTTGGATTCTTGGTCAACTTTGAACGCAAATTTTTCTTAGTTGATTAATAAATATCAGGGTAAAAAGATCTTATATTGTAATATTGTTTTGCTTCACTTGCATCATACACTAAAACACAAGATTAAAAAAAAAAATTATATTTAGACTTTTGTATGGTAAATTAGGTGTTCTCTTTGAATTGGTGGTTGGTATTGGCTTTCTAATTATGATATGATTTTGGGAACCTTTGAATTATGTTCTTCAAACCTTCTCTCTTCGATTGAAGCTTATTATATTTTATCGTTGTTAGTATGTTTTTTTTCTCTCCATTTTTTCCCTTCTAATATTTTTATTTGATATATAATGTGCATAAAAGAGAAAGTAGTTAATGTGTTTTACATTGTTGTGTTGTGCAAAGTTGGTGCACTTGGTTCAAATATTTAAGATTTGGTGAAGCACTTGGAATAGTCTAAGTTCAAACTTTTAATCTGTAGGATAATTTACTTTATAAGAATCACACATTTACCTTTTTTTTTTTTTTTTTTTTTGAAATAGGAAAGGAGCCTCTTCATTAAGCTGAAAATGAGTAGACAAGACAAAAGATAATACAAAGAAGCCCTAGGATCAGCTAGTGCACTCGGACATCTCATCTAGGTTGACACCCACTTAGCGTTCTCACCATATCGAGACTTAAACCAAAAGACTAAACCAACGACAAGGTTTAGAATAGATCATACAAACTGCCCAATAACTATACAACATAGATTTAAGACCGCTAGAAATCCAAAAGAAATAAAATAAGAGTACAGTAGTGGACTAAGAATTAAAAATGAAAGTCGGCCAGTTATGACTTATATCTTGTATGGAGAAATCTTTGATGTCTTTTGAAAGAGAGCATCAAGTAGAAGCATTGATTCTAGCCATTTCGACTCGAGTTGTCCAAGAGAAAGCTTTATTTTGAAATGTTAGTTGATTATGTTCAAACCAAATTTCTGGTAAAATGGCCTTTACTGCATTTAACCAAATCAATCTTGGTTTCTTCTTGAGAATGGGACATGAAATAAGCTGGACCGCGTTCTCCTAAATCTATAGTCGAAAATCCAATTCAAATGAAGATAGCCAAGTAAGCAAAAACCAACACTTCTTTGCATGTAGGCAGGAGAAGAAAATATGATGTAAATCTTCTAAAGCATGCAAACACAAAGGGACAAACATGAGGAGATAAACTGAGAAAGGGAGGTTTCATTTGCAAAACTTCTGCACAGTTCATAGTCCATTTCGCATTCTCCAAAGCGTGATATTCACTCTTCTAGGGCTTTCTGTCTTCCAAATTGTCGAGTACTTTGTTTTCAAGACTGTGTTAGAACATGTTTGTCTGATTAATAAATTAGTAGAACACACTATTTGGTGTTCTATCATTTTGGTATCAGAGAAATCAAATCTGTGAAGTTCTATATCATGGCTCAAAAGCGAATTGAGGAAAAGTTGGAAATGGTAGATCAAGAAATATCCGGCATTCGAGCAGAATTACATGATCTGCCAACAATCAAGGAAAACGTGTCATCTTTGGCGAAGAGTATTGAGAGGTTAGGAGTACAGGCTGAGAAGCAACAACAGCAACAAGAAACACTGTTGAAATATATTGAAGGAATGATCAAAGGGAAGACAACGATGGAAGAAGTACTAGAAGGATCATCAAGTGAGTTGACAGCATGGTTGATGTCAGTGATTGGACGATGATGGGAGGAAAATATGAGGAAAAACATACCAAGTTGGAGGGTGAAGATTCTGCGGGCGACCGAAGCAAATTTTAAAAAATTGAAATGCCAGTTTTTGTGGGAAATGATCCTGATTCTTGGTTGTTTAGGGCTGAGAGATACTTTCAGATACACAAACTGAGTGAGTCAGAGAAAATGACTGTGTCCATTATTAGTTTTGATGGAGCAGCTTTGAATTGGTATAGATCTCATTATTAGTTTTGATGGAGCGAGATATATCCTATTAAAGTTGTCGTGTTACCTAATCGCATTATAACGCAAAGACATTCCTTTGCTCTTTCTTACATACAAGTTAGTTCCCATTTCTATTTTGTCATCCATATTCCCTCTTATAGAATCTCTAAGCGTAGATATCTAGTGGTAGTTTGTTCTTGTATTTCTTTTATACCATTCGTTATTCTTTAATTCTTTTATACTGCCTAGATAATAAGTAATACCTAAAATTAATATCTTGAATCAATTCCTTATGTTCGACCCGGGATCACCCAAGTAAACCTACCATTTCACTTGCACTTGGACAAGTAGTAAGAAAACTTGTACTCAAGAGGACTTAGTTGCCACACGATATGAAGGTCTAGTGAGCAATTCACATGCAGTTAACATGCTTAGTGATATATCGCCTAGATTGAGTATAATTTTCATTCACCATTTACTAACACTAAGTCCTGATTGTTGAAGAGAAACAACACCTCAATAACCGGAGCGATCGACTTCTATCTTTAGTTATTCGATCTTGAACCTTAATTGCACCGAGAGATGGCCTGGGATGAAACAAATTTACATTTATTTTATTCAGTCTCGAGCATACATTGTCCTAAGATGCTACATTATGAAAGACTTTTGCCTTTAGTTATTCGATCTCAGGCCTTAATTGCATTGAAATGGCTCGGGATGAAAGAATTCTGTCTTTATTCTATTTAATCTTGGGCATACATTACATTGAGATGCTCCGAAATGAAATTTTTTTGCCTTTAGTTATTCGATCTCGACCTTAATTGCATCGAGATGACCCGTTATTAATAAATCACAAAGAAGATATAAATCGCAAGGACGTCTATGGAATTTGTGAAAAAATAATCTCGCATCATGGACTTTTCTTATTTTGTTATACGAACCATAAATATTTTGGATTTTTCTACATTTATGTAAATTACTCTTAAATTAATCTAATTAATATTTAATTGGAAATCACCGCCACTTGGATATAGGAATACGGGAGCATCCCACATTCTCTAAATAACACCCACATATGGAAGTTATTATCTTAATTTAAATTAATGATCACAAATAACAAAAAAGTTAAAACTATTTACAAAATATAGCAAAAAAATTGAAACTATTTACAAAAAGACTCAAATGTGCTATAGAGAATTTAATTATTATGCTAATTAGTTTCAATTTAATTAGTATATTTGAAAATTCCACTTAAATTTGATTAACACTAAAATAATTAGTTAATATATAATAATTATTTAAATCACATTTAAATGAATATCTCTCACATAACCAATAGTTTGAATTTAATTAAATAGAATTAAACTAAATTATTAATTAATTCTTCAATTATTTAATTTCTAAATTAAATATTTTATATTTGATTTAATATAGATTTGAATCATACTCATATATGAATTTCTCTCATAACCTATTGTTTGAATTTGTATCATATACGTATTAAATTTTAATCTATAGTTTTATTACAAATTTAATTCATATTAAATTAATATTTGAACTCATTCAAATATTTATTATTTCATAAATTAATTTTAAATCATATACAAAATTAAATTTATATAATAAAGTTCAATTAAAAGATAAATTTTATATTATAATATATCACCATACATTATACTAATTTTCAAAGTAAATATGAACATTTCAAATTACAGTCAATATGTAATAACCTTAATACCCTTTACATACTAGGAAGGGACCTAATAAATTTACATTTCAAAGTGAAATCAATTTATTTACTTTAGTTGTCGTATTATCCTTAAGAGCACCTCATGCCTCCACATCAATAATCATTTTATCTCATTGCAACAATCACCCATATAAATATTGAATCAACATATGGTTCTGTACCTAATGATGAAAAACTTGGCACTGAGCCAAGTATCTCCCCAATAATCGTAAAGTGATTCATCCTTTCCTTGTGTGATGCCATAGATTTTCTTCCTCACACTAGTAGCATAAAAGGTTGAAAAGAACTTTTCCAAATATTGTCTCTACATCTACTCCCATGAAATAATGCTCCCTGGTGACAAGTAATAGAGCTAATCTTTCACTTCTTCGTGTTACGAGAAGGGAAAAGCTCTCATGTTCGTCTCCTCAAGGGTTATAATGTGAGGACTCATAAACTACTACAAGCAGAAAACCTGAAAATTAAAGTATGTACAACAAGTAGTACTAGAATCTCGTAGCTTATATATTAAAACAATTAGTATTAGTACTAGTAACTTATAAACTACAAAAAAAAGTGTAAAAGCTTACACAAATCGGCTAACAAAGCTTGCATATTTTGTTCAAATCTCGTCAATCTCCTCTTGCGTATATGCACTTTTTTGTATTAAACTACGCAAAAAGAAAGGTATGGAAAGAATAAGTTTAGATAATTTATGTAATTTGTAACATATAAAAAGTGAAAGTAGAAACTTACAAGGCTAGTGATGGGAGTACTAGAATTATGCACGATTTCATGTATATACTTTTGGACATAATACCCACACCCAACCGAATCCAATTGACGAGGACACTGCATGCATATAAATTACATACAAATTATTCTTATGTTTCATTGAAAATAATTATGTGTCAATGCAAATTACCTTTATAGGTTTCCATTTCGGATTTGACCGATAATGTTGTAAATCATGCTTAGCTTGCCATGTTTTTAATCCTCTATACATTTGGAAACATTAGAATTAGAAGACAATGAAGTCAAATAAGAAGTAAATCATAAGTCACATTTATGACTCCATGGATGTCTTCGTTAACTTTACTTTGAAGAGAGTCCAAAACATAAACACAGTTCTCTCGAAGATCGATGACATGCAACATCCAATGAAAACTACAATAAACATCTTCAATGTGAGTATACATTTAACCTCAATGAAAAACATACTAATGTGTTAATCTTATTTATTTACCCAGTATTATACGGAATTAGAACTATTTGTTCCAAGGTAGCCGCTTCTAACTGGTTGGCAAAATTTCTGGATCGGAGATCACGATCCTTGATATGTGATGTTATTTTTGCTTGGTCATAACAAAAAACTTGCTTCCACAATCACATTCATCCCAAAGATATCTAAGTAAAAGCAACCTTAGTTAAAAAGGAACAAAATAACTATAGCTATAGTATTGGACATAAAGATGAGTAAAAGATGTTTACTTACGTAATGTATGCTAGGATGCACATATAGCCTATTTCTACCATGATGCAATAATGGAGCAAGTCCTAACGAGCTAAATAAATGAATTTGTTTTTACCGAATATTAGCTCGTTCATTAGGATGCGAACCATATCTACATCCTTCATATTGTTCACGACATGTCCATATAAGAGCTTAATGGTTCCATTAACATTTATGTAATTTGAAGAATACAGAACATCCTTTGGGGTTGAATGCTCCAAGCACAAACAAAATAATATCAAAACCTAAAATACAATCACAAATAAATATCAAAGCTTCAATAGCATATAAACAAGTCAACGAGGTCATTCAACAATATTACCTAATGCTTGATTTAAAGTCTCTATCTTGCCCTTCACTGGAATAGGTAAACTACAATCTCCTCCTGTGAGCAAGTCCACCAAGATTTTAACATTGGGACCACCATTGCTATCATCAAGTACGGTTGCTATTGCAACAATATTATTAATCGTTCCTATAGCCAATTTGCACGGTGTTTACTTTACAAGTATTAAAAGCATCATTAAGAACAATTTATCCTATAAACATTAAAATTTTAAAAGTGACAACAAAGTTAATTACCTTCACTTCACATGCGCATGCACACACACGAACACACGCATGAACGCATGTCCACCCATACGGGCACATGCGCACTCACACACACCCACACCCACCTACACGGGCACATGCGCATGCACGCACACGAACACACGCATGAACGCACGTGCACACACACACACACGCACACCCACCCACACGGACACATGCACATTTGCACACATCCACACACACATGCACGCACGCGCACCCACCCACACGGACACATGCACATTTGCACACATCCACACACACAATGCACGCACGCGCACGCGCACATCCACCACCACGGGCACATGTGCAGTCACAGACACGCACACACACACACCCACATGGGCACACGCACACTCTGACACGCACACACAAGCATATGCACACACCCACACACACAAGCACATGTGCATGCACACACGCATGAACGCACGCACACATTCACACATGCATACACACATCTACACACACATGCACACATGCACACACGCACACACACATACGCACACGCACATCAATCCGCACGGGCAAACGCGCACTCGCACATGTGCACACACACACGCACACACGTACATATGCACAAAGATGTGAAAATGAATTAAATTTAAAAAACAATTACATTAATTGTGTTTAGAATGACTTTTAAACTATATTCATTTAACTTAATAACATTAATTAAATTATAATTTCTATTAATATTGATTTAAGAGTGTCATTAGTGTAATTATATCAATATAATGCGGTCTTATCCAATTTTACCAACAAAAAACAAGTCAAATATGGACTACAAAATCCACACTCTTTGTCATAAGAGATATAATAACGTTTTTATGGGTCATTTTAAAAAATGACAAAACAACTTTTTCTTTTGAATTTTAGCAAATAGCATTTTTTATCTGAAAAAGATACATCAACCCATAATAACACTACAACAAATCTAGGTTTGAAGTGTCAGGTGAAAAAAATGAAAAATTATCTTTATTGTCGTTTTTGAAAAGGTGGATCAAACCGACATTAATGATAAAGGTTTAATGTCGTTT
This sequence comes from Cucumis sativus, assembly GCF_000004075.3. Taxonomy (NCBI): domain Eukaryota; kingdom Viridiplantae; phylum Streptophyta; class Magnoliopsida; order Cucurbitales; family Cucurbitaceae; genus Cucumis; species Cucumis sativus. Next base: position 216,461 of record NW_022279547.1, on the reverse strand, counting down.
TTAAATCGACATTAATGATCAGTCAGTTTTATTTTTTTTAATTTTTTGTATTTTGTAAAAACTGACATTAATGACCCCCATTTTTAATTTCTTTTTAAAAAATTGTTAGGTTTTAAAAACTAAAATTTTCCTCTCTTTCTTACTTTTATCTTTCTTAGTTTAGTTTGAGTATTAGTCTGTTTTGATATATTTGTAGGTTGCATCTATTTATCCATATATTTATCTTTGATCAATACCTAGCTAGTGGAGTCTCTTCTTTTTATGGGCTTCCTTATATTCCATGTTCTTTTACTATATATTTGAGATTTTCACCTTCCATAAATGAAATAAATTAACTATTTTCATTTGAAAAGAAAAACGATCCAATAGGAGTTTGTAAGATTATTTATCATCTCCATTGTTTAACTTTCTCTATAAAAACAATGTTGCTATTGATGGGTAAATTTATACAATTAAGAGTAAGAAGCCTATAGACTAGCATTGCTAAATTGAACATTCAAAATTTGCTTTGAAGTAAGAGTCGAGGATGGTATAATTATTCTTTAGTTGTATTCCTCTTTTTCTTATAGATCTTTGAAGAACCAAATTAGGTTATTTTCTTCTTCTTAATGAGTTGTTTGATCAAAGCTTATTTTCTTCTTTATTTTTGCAGCACTTTTGGGTTGCCATTTCAATTGTCTTCTTTGTTGCTGCTACATTATTTACTCTACTGAAACTTTGTGGTAATTTTTAATTTTCCACATTTAGATTGCAGTCTGTTTAGTTTGATTTTAAATAATATGTACTAATTTTGCAAATTCTAGATTTAATCTTCCCCAGGTTGTAAAGTATATTTTGGTCTTAGATAGCCAGCCAAGCTAAGCTAAGTAGATGGAAGCAATTGTTGAAGTTGAAGATTGTGAAAGCGTTTAAGATTTCTTATTTAAGTCTTGTATTAGGATCTAGTTTCATGTATTATTATAGAATGTATATACAAACGCAATATTAAGATTTCATTTTCTATATACAAATGTAAAAGAAAAATATTGTAGTTCCTAAAATAATATTAATTTTATTGATTTGTTGGTGTGAGAAAAAAATATGTATTTGAGTGAGTATAAATTTATACTTAGTAAGAGACCCATAGTGGTCTCACTATGTGTCTGTTAACCTTTCGTTAGAGTCCTGTAGCATGGTACCGCATACTATTGCGCTCCCGAACGCATACTATCAAGTGGTTCCGTAGGGACACATCTAGGCTCTCGGTGAACCCGAAGGAATCATCCTATAGGAGAGTCAGACTGTAAGTGATCCCATCGAATCACATCTCAACCAAGTCACACATGCATACATAGGTGGTGACCCTGATGGACCCCCATACGGTACAACTCTAATAGGCAAAACTAACAGAACACTATAGCCTATACATGTTTATCATAAGATCAACATCTTAGCTCAATTACACATAACTCAAAAGTAACATATTTGATTATAGCATGCCTCAACAAATAATACTATATCTAAATCATAATATGGTTTTCAAAGTAACTATTTATACGACCATCTCAAACAACATAATTCAACTCATTCCAGTGCTAACTCATTTTAGACCCAAAACAATAATTATTTGGGTGTACCAAACCCAACGAGAATTAAGCAAAAACTCACCAAGGGCTTAAATATGTTGCAGACGGCTAAAACTGAAGGTGGCTCGACTAACAACGCTTCAGCTCGAGTCTTGAGACTCACGGCTGGCATACGACTCACACAGGAATGGCTCAGTTGCGCGTGGCTCGCGTATGGCTTACACGAAACGGCTCGGATCCACAGAGATGACTCACGAGGCTCGGTGAAGGAATACGACTCGAACTAACACGACTTGGACATGTGGCTCGCAAAAAGAAAACTTTCACAGCTTGCATCCTTCACTGTCAAGCACGATGATGTCCGGCGGTGCTGTGCGAGTGGAGGCAACGACGGGTGATGGTTTCGACGGAAGAGAGGGTTCTGACCGATGATGTGGAGGAGGAACGCACAGAGGAAGACAGGGGTTGTTCGACGGTTCGATGCAACACGCGTTGACACGGCTGGAGAGAAACGAACGGTTGTGCTTCGTGACCGTGACGCTTCGACTATGCGACTGAGACAAGGACTCTCTCACCGGAGTGCTGCATTCGATGATGGCTGGAGGAGCGGGGCGACAGCTACTCTAGGGTTAAATGGTGAAGAAGAAAGAGTGGGGTGGAGAAGATGAGCACAAAATACGAGAGAGACTTATTTAATATATACAATAATAATAAGTATTATTATTTATTGTCATTATCTTTATTATCATTATTTAATTTCCCCAACGAACTCATTTTTTCTATTTCAATTAATTTTTCTCTTTCTTCATTACTAACTCAATCCATCATCAATAACTTCTCTTTTTCCTTAATAATTATATTATCCCATAATATAATTATTCTTATTCGTCTATAACTTTGCTTATACCCATAAACAATAATTACTCATAATACTTTCAACTTTACAAATTTAATTTACCAACCAATCAATCCAAAAATTACCACTTTAACAAAATGATTTCAAATTTCAGAATTAACCACATATCATTCCAACGCACTTAACTTCCACAAATCAAATAATTTCACACATAACACCCAATTTTTTTTAATATAACCCACATTAAAGTTAACTTACTAGTTTTGGGGTGTTGTAATCTTTCCTCCTTTGAGAAACTTTCGTCCTTGAAAGATCTAATCCTCGAATAGCTCGGGATAATGCGCTCTCATGTTGTCCTCTTTCTCTCAAGTAGCTTCCTCAACCTCGTGGTTTCGCCACAAAACCTTGACCAATGTAATTCCTCTGTTACAAAGCAGTTTAACTTCCTTAGCCAAAATCTCAACTGGCCGCTCCTCATAGCTTAAGTTGTCGTTAATTTGCAATGGTTTGTAGTCGACTATATGTGAGGGATCTGCCACATACTTCCTCAGCATGGAGACATGAAACACATCATGAACTGCAGATAATTGCGGAGGCAAGTCCAAATGATAAGCTACAGGGCCAATCCTTTCAAGAATCTCAAACGACCCTACAAAACGTGGACTCAACTTCCCTTTCTTCTCGAATCTTAGAACACCCTTTATAGGTGCTACCTTCAGAAAAATCATGTCTCCTACGTCAAACTCAAGATCCCTACGTCGTTCATCAGCATAGTTCCTCTGTCTGCTCTGTGTTGTCAATATGCGAGCTCAAATTTTCTGTGTGGCTTCGTTGGTGGGCTGAACTAGTTCAAGGCCTAACATTCTCTGCTCACCAACCTCATCCCAACAAACCGGAAATCTACAATTTTTACCATACAAAGCTTCAAACGGTGCCATGCCAATGGTAGCTATTATAGGCGAACTCCATCAAGTTCAAGTGGGAGTCCCAACTCCCTAAGAACTCCAACACACAAGCTCGCAACATATCCTCCAGAATCTAATTCAAACGCTCTATCTGACCATCAGTCTGAGGATGAAAATGGGGAACTATGGGCCTCAGTCAACAACTCGGTCTTAACTGTATTGTCTGCTGGCACACATAATCGTTTGTCAAACACGAGTCCCTCATCAGTGGATATAGAGAACTCCTCAACTTGCCCTCCTTCTACTAAGCGACGCTTATCCACCAAATAAGGGTTAGTGAGCTGGGCAATAATAATTCTCTGCCTCAAAGTTGGCTGTACTTACAATTGAGCTAACTGTGAGGTAACTTCCCCTACTAAAATTACAAGCTCAACTCTCTCAAGGTCTCTATGCAAATGAACCTGCCTAATAATGAGTGCTGCAGAATGTGATATCTTCCTACTAAGAGCATCAACTACCACATCCGCCTTACCTGGGTGGTATAAAATCTCATAGTCATAGTCTTTAACCTACTCGAGCCATCTTCGCTGCCTCAAATTCAACTCCTTCTGAGTGAAGAAGTACTTCAAGCTCTTATGGTCGGTGAAGATCTGAATCTTCTCACCGTATAAATAGTGCCTCTAAATCTTTAGTGCAAAAAACTACTGCAGCCAACTCTAAATCATGTGTAGGATAGTTTTGCTCATGACTTTTCAACTGACGAGAAGCATAAGTAACCATCATATCTTGTTGCATCAAAAAGCAACCCAGTCCTTTCTTAGAGGCATCATTGTATATCACATAATTACCAGATCCATTAGGCACTGTAAGGACCGATGCAGTAACGAGTTTTTGCTAGAGATTCTAGAAACTGCTCTCACACGCTGGACTCCAAACAAAAGGAGTCCCCTTCCTGCTTAGTTGGGTCAAAGGACTAGCTATATGACTCTAACAGGCAAAACTAACAGAACACTAGCCTATACATGCTTATCATAGCATCAACATCTTAGCTCAGTTACACATAACTCAAAAGTCACATATTTGATCATAGCATGCCTCAACAAAGAATATTATATCTAAATCATAATATGGTTTACTAAGTAACTATTTATACGGCCATCTCAAATAGACATATTATACATCTCTTACTTACACTACTAAACAATACATAACATACATGCAACTTCCAAGTAGGGTTTAGTACGAAAAATCTCTTACCTGTAGATTCACAAAAGAAATAGTACTCCTCTGATTGAGAGTCAAATCCTCACAATAAACTCAGTCATAAACATGAACAAAATTAAACTTAATAATTTTGTCAATCTATCACTTTACTGTTTAATTAGGCAACCAATTCAATCAAACTTACCCCAAAGATTTAAAGTTGATCTCAATACAACCTTAAATTGAAATTTGCACAATTCAATTCCTCAACCACACCTTAACCTTCAAAAAACATAATACAACTCATTCCAGTGCTAACTTATTTAAGACCCAAAACAATAATTATTTGGGCATACCAAACCCAACAAGAACTAAGCAAAAACTCACCAAGGGCTTAAATATGTTGCAGACGGCTAAAACTGAAGGTGGCTCGGCTAGCAAGGCTTCGGCTCGGGTCTTGAGACTCACGGCTCGCATACGGCTCACACAGGATCGACTCAGTTGTGTATGGCTCGCGTACGGCTTACATGGAACGGCTTGGATCAACAGAGATGACTCACGTGGCTCGGTGAAAGGACACGGCTTGAACTGACGCGACTTGGACGTGTGGCTCGCGAAAAGAAAATTGTCATGGCTTGCATCCTTGACTGTCAAGCGCGATGATGTCCGGCGGTGCTGTGCAAGTGGAGGCTACGACCGATGATGGTTTCGACAAAAGAGAGGGTTACGATCGACGACGCGAAGGAGGAGCGCACGGCGGAAGATAGGGGTCGTTCGACTGTCCGATGCAACACGAGTCGACACGGCTGGAGAGAAACGAACGGTTGTGCTTCGTGACCGTGATGCTTCGACTATGCGACCGTGACGAGGACTCTCTCACTGGAGTGTTGTGCGCGACGATGGCTGAAGTGGGGCGACTGCTCTAGGGTTGAATGAAGAAGAAAGAGGGGTGGAGAAGATGGACATGAAAAATGAAAGAGGCTTATTTAATATATACAATAATAATAATAATACAGTATTATTATCATTACTATTGTCATTATCTTTATTATCATTATTTAATTTCCCCAACGAACTCATTTTTTTCTATTTCAAATAATTTTTCTCTTTCTTCATTACCGACTCAATATATCATCAATAACTTCTCTCTTTTCCATAATAATTATATTATGAATAATTATATTATCCCATAATATAATTATTCTTATTCCTCTATAACTTTGCTTATACTGATAAACAATAATTACTCATAATACTTCAAACTTTACAAATTTAATTTACCAACCAATCAATCCAAAAATCACCACTTTAACAATAGGATTTCAAATTTCAGAATTAACCACATATCACTCCAACGTACTTAACTTCCACAAATCAAATAATTTCACACATAACACCTAAAAAATTTCAATATAACACACATTAAAGTTAACTTACTAGTTTTGGGGTGTTATATTGAAATCAATCATTTCCTTCATCCACCTTCATCTACGTTTGTGCCCAGCTCTCACGACCACCATCAAAATATTTTTCTCTCCAGTGAATCGTGTTTGTGAGATAGCCAGATTCAGCATTCACCACCCACAAATCTCCAACTCTGAACCCATTCGGTTAGATACCCACCTAAAATCGGACTGATTCTGATTCAGCAGTTACAACCCACACGTTTCAGCAGTCACCGGTGAACCTATTTGATGAGATATCTGGTGAACCCATTAGTTTGTAGCTTTAAAAAAGATAAACTCTTATACTTTTGTGTACGTTACTCTGAACATTTTTGTTTACTGTGATGTTCTATGCTAATTTGTATTGTTTTCTAACATATCTTCCAATTGCTAGGAAGAAGTTGCTTAAGTGATTCTTAAAGAAGGGTAAGGAGAGGTAATGATTCATACTCCATGAAAATTAAATCCGTATTTTTATTTATTTGTATTATCTTTAAGATTTTGAAAAGTTTTTTTTACGCTTGTGTATCCAAAGAATGAATGGATGCTTTCGATTTGTAATTATTGAATTGGTTTGTGCTTCAATATTACAAAATCTTGGAGCATGCATGCAGTATATTTTAATTGATTGTGCGATGATAATATACTCATGCACACGAGTGCACATGCACTTTTTGTATTTAATTGAAGTTTCTCTTCTTTTTTTTTAAGTTGCTCATCGGTCTTTTGTAGATATATTTGGTACTTGGTATATGTTGTCAGTATTTAAGCGTGTCGGAGGGCTTTTTAACACACCTCAAATTGTTAGTAAAAGAAAATCAAACTAATTACTTCCATTCATTTGGAATTATAATGTCATAATGATGGTTAGAAGTTTGTGTTTGGTCTTCGTCGATGGTTTTAATTTGAGATTTGCTTGTTAGTTGATTGAGTGATATGATTACGAGTTTTGTAGTTGTTTGAGTGTATATAGAACTTTTTGGTTGTTTGGGTTTATATAGAACTTGTTAGTACGTTTTTGGAATGTGGATAAGAATTTAATTTCTTTTTCATATGTGCTTATTTGATAGTCTTGCTTTATTCTAATTGTTTGGTTGTTGGGTGTATATAGAAATTTACATTAATTATATTTAGTCTTCAACTTTTTAGGTATTATTGTTGATTATAGTTGAGTTCACAAGTGTAAGATTACTTAAATATTCCTTATTGTTTTTTTGACATTTTTTTGTAGATTAAATTGCATCCTTATATAATATGGATAAGCCATGGATGAAAAATAATAGAATGTTAACTGATTATGTTGTTGGGGTTGAGATGTTTATTAAAAATGGGTTGAAACATTCGAAGACATCGAACATCATGACTTGTTCTCGTTTAAAGTGCGTAAATGCAAAGACTTTACATGTGAATACAATTAGAGATCACTTATTATTTTTTAACGGCATCGATAAGAGTTATCAAGTATGAATTTTTCATGGTGAATCACTACCAATGAAGAGAAACAATGAAAGTGTCTTTAGTAGTGCAAGAGAAGAAATTAACGTGGATGATGTTGATGACATAATTGGGATGTTTGATGTTGGTGACATAATTGGGATGTTTGAGGGTGCACACAATTATTTTAATGACCAAGTTAGAAAATTTTGAGAAACTACTAGATGATGCCAAGAAACCATTATATCCTAATTGTAAAATTTTTACCAAAATATCTACATTGATAAAATTATATAATTTGAAAGTTAAATTTGGATGGAGTGAAAAGAGTATCACGGAGTTGTTAAAATTAATTGGTGACATCTTACCTACTCCTAATGAAATCCCTACTTCTACTTATGAAGCAAAAAGATTTTGTGTACTCTTGGAATGAAGTACGAGAAGATACATAAATGTAGAAATGATTGTTCCTTGTTTAGGAAAGAACTCTCTTATGCAAATGTACGCCCCTTTCGTGATGTTATTATTTTTAGATTTTGAGTTTTCACTTATAGTCATCGGATATAGTGTGTTTATTTGATATGTGAATATATATATGTGTGTGTGTGTGTTGGATGATGTGTATTTGTTGTAGTACTTTATGGAAGTGTGAAAAAGTGTGTTGGTATATTATGTGTTGGATCTTATTCATTGCGGGTGAAATAGGAATCCTATTGGTTTGTCATAGAGGACAACATGCATTTATTTGATATGTGAATATATATAGGTGTTGGATTATATGTATTTGTTTAATTCTATATGGAAGAAGTGTGGAAAAGTGTATTTGATGTGTATAAGGTTTGCCATGGAGTAGTAGCTCTAGCATTCTATAGCTAGCAAGCGTGCCAACAATTTTTTTTACATTTTTCACAATATACGATGATGAACATTTCCTCTCATAATTCGAGACAAATAATATCGGTTTTGATGTCATAAAAAATGGACAATAATGCAACAATATAATAAAAATAAATTTAAAAATGGGCCAGAAACAAGGTTTTGATGTCGTTTTAAAAATGACATTAAAGGTGTCTTTAATGTCAGTTTAGAAATGACATCAAAGGCCTCTTTAATGTCGGTTTAAAATCAAAATCAAAGGCCAAGGACATTCAAGACCTTCAATAAAACCATCAAAGATATTGATTTTAAATTGACATTAAAGGCCTTTGATGTCGGTTTTAAACCGACATTAAAGAGGCCTTTAATGTCGTTTCTAAACCAACATTAAAGTCAAATCGACATTAAAGGCCTTTTATAATGCTTGCAAAGACGTCAGTTGACAACTGACATTAAAGGCAAAATTTCTTCTAGGGATTTGAGAATTTTTGGATGTGTCATATATGTTCCAATTGCTCTATTACAACGTACTAAGATGGATCCTCAAAGAAGGCTAGAAATATATGTTGGATTCGATTCTCCATAAATTATTAAATATCTTGAAATCTTGAACCTCTTACGGGTCTACATGATTTATTGATTATCATTTTAATTAGACAAATTTTTCAACGTTATAAGGAGAAATTAAAAAAATTGGAAAAAGAAATTACATGAAATGTATCATTATTGTCTCATTTGGATCCTCGTACAGATCAATGTGAACTTGAAGTTCATAAAATAATTCATTTGCAAAATATATATAGCAAATCAGTTACTAGATGCATTTGTAGATGCAAAGAAAGTAACTAAAACACATATCAGAGTTGCAAATGTCTCATAAAAAATTGATATCCCAACATAACAACTTGTCATTAAAGATAAAAATCCTTGAAATAGAAATTGAGTCAATAACTCGATTAAGGATATGGATGTTCCAGAAGAAATCCTATGGCACAAAATATCGAAGAAGATAAAACAACTAAGACAGGAAAGAGATGGAATATAATTAATGCAGTTGTTGATAATAGTTTGCACTTGATACTATATTAAAAAATGAAGATCCATAACCAAAATTCGTTGAAGAATGTCGACAGAGAAAAGATTGGTCTTTGTGGAAAGAATCAATTGAGGCAAAATTAAATTCACTTTCAAAATGTCAAGTTTTTGAATCAGTAGTCCAAACAGCAAAAGGTGTCAAACCTGTGGAATATAAATGGATATTTGTGAGAAAAAGAAATGAAGATAATGAGATTGCAAGAGATGAAGGAAGATTAGTTGCACAAGGTTTTTCACAAAGACCTGGTATTGACCATGAGGAGACATATTCTCTGATGGTGGATTGAAATCACATTAAGATTTTTTATTGGCTTGGTTGTGTATAAAAATTTGGACATGCATCTTATGGATGTAGTCATAACATATTTATATGGATCTCTTGATAATGATATTTAAATAAAAGTTCTAGAAGGATTTAAGATACTTGAAATATATAAATCAAGTTTTCGAGAACTATATTCAATAAAGTTACAGAGATCATTATATGGATTAAAACAATCAATACTAATGTGGTATATAATCATCTGAGTGAATATTTGTTGAAAGAAGGATATCAAAATATTCAAATATGTCCATGCATTTTTATAAATAAATCATAGCCAAGATTTGCTATTATAACTCTATATGTTGATGACTTAAATATAGTCTGAACTCTTGAAGAGCTTTCAAAGACAATAAAATATCTTAAGAAAGAATTCAAGATGAAAGACCTCGGAAATACAAATTTTTGCCTCAGTTTGCAATTTGAGCATTTGGCAGATGAGATATTTGTTTATCAATCAACTTATATTGGAAATTTTTTTAAAAGACTTTATATGGATAAAGCACATCCATTGAACATTCCAATGCAAGTTCGTTTACTAGATGTAAAGCAATATATATTTCAACCCCGAGTTGATAATGAAGAACTTCTTGACCTATAAGTACCATATCTTAGTGCAATTGTTACACTTATGTATCTTGTTAATAATACAAGACCAGATATTGTATTTTTAGTAAATTGATAACTACATCTTCCTTTGTGGACTTAGAAGCACTGTGGTTTCTTTAAGAAGTTTGAATATAGTCTTTGTTATTGTGTAGAATTGTAAGCTGCTAGTTTTCTTGTTAAGGCTCATTCAATTTCCCATTTTAATCATTTCACTTAAAATTGTTGACCCACTTGCATCTTGGAGTTATTTTATTTCAAATTCTTGATAAGCAAATCAAAATTTGGGACGTATCTACTGGACAATGTAATATAACTGTGCAACATCATACAGACAAGGTAAGAATCTCAATTGTATTGCTTTGATCGTGCGTGTTCGAGTTCATTCATTCAAACTTGCACCAACAATGATCTGTTCATGAGCATGAATGTAAGCAATGAAGCTTTGAGACATCTCACATTCACCTTTTGCTGAATTTTATACATAAAAAGTGAAAAGTCTAAATTTGAGCATTTTCATATTAATTGGTTTGATCTTTTTTTTTTTTTTTTAGGATTAAATCTATTATCATTAATCCTTCTAGGAAAGAGTATGGTTTGATGGTGAATTACTACACAAGGAGAGGTGATATGAACGGTGCACGTGAAATCTTTGAAAATATGCGAGCTAGGGAAATAGAACCATGGTCTCATGTCTACACAAAGTAATAACTACTCCTATTTTCTCCCTTTCTTTCGTCATATGTTAATTTGATCTCAATGTTAGCTTAATATTTTTGCTTCATTTATTGACATAAAGGTCACCCATTCTAGTTTTGAATATGGTTAAAGTTTGATTGATTTGTATAGAAGGCCAATTAAGTATTTTATGCTTGAAATATATATTTTGATGGTAGATATGTCATTGCAAAAGTATATTTACTATATTAATTCAATCTAAATATTTTTCAAGTGTGTCGTTTTGCGATAATAGTAAGCTTTAATGATGTGCAACATTATTCATACCATCTTTTGTTAGAAAAATGAAAGAAGAGAAGGAGGCATAGAAATGAGCTTGGTAACTTACACCATTCTTGTTGGTGGATTTGCCAAAATGAAAAATGCAGAGTAAGTAATTATTATTAAATGTGTGCATGCGTAGGTTCATAAAATTTTCGTTATATATATATACATATATATACATATATATATATAACGTTATAAAATATGGCCACGGGCGTGTTGCACTCATAGAAGTACATAATCATTGTGATGCTATTGTGGATGGAGCAAATGTTGGCCTCTGTCAACATAATTTTGTAGATTATGGATTTAATCTTCCTCATGTTGTAAAGTATATATTTTGGTCTTACATAGCCAGCCAAGCTAAGCGATTATGAAGATTTGTTTAGCATTTTATGAGAATGGTGATGCATTAAAGATTCGATTTTATTGAAATCTTGTTCCTTTTAATAAAGATGTAGCACTTCATTTCACATGCTATCTGTCAATGCTCATCATATATTAATTTCTAACTCGCACATCCTATTACTTGTAAATTGATGCATATGATGCTTTTTATGCTAGGATCAAATTTATTTTGTAGATATTTATGTTTTTTTTTTTTTTTGGTATAGCTATTTGGAGTGTTATGTGAAGCAAAATATCTTTAGAATGTGATGCGTTTTGGTTTTCGATTGAGATTAGTCTTGGTAATTAATTGTTTTCAATTGTGTTTTATTTTATCTTTTAGTTAATTTTAGTAGTAATGTTTTTGTTTTCTTTAGTTTAGTTTGAGTATTAGTCTGTTTTGATATATTTGTAGGTTGCATCTATTTTTCCATATATTTATCTTTGATCAATACCTAGCTAGTGGAGTATAGACTTCCTTATATTCCATGTTCTTTTACTATTTGGGATTTTCACCTTCGATATATGAAATTCATTAACTATTTTCATTTGAAAGGAAAAACGATCCAATAGGAGTTTGTAAGATTATTTATCATCTCCATTATTCAACTTTCTCTATAAAAACAATGTTGTTATTGATGGGTAAATTTATACAATTAAGAGTAAGAAGCCTGTAGACTAACATTGCTAAATTGAACATTTAAAATTTGCTTTGAAGTCAGAGTCGAGGATAGTATAATTATTCTTTAGTTGTATTCCTCTTTTTGTTGTTGATCTTTGAAGAACCAAATCAGGTTAACGAGTTGTTTGATAAAAGCTAATTTTCTTCTTTATTTCTGCAGTACTTTTGAGTTGTCATTTCAATCGTCTTCTTTGTTGTTGCTACATTATTTACTTTACGAAAACTTTGTAGTAATTTTTAATTTTCCACATTTAGATTGCAGTCTGTTTAGTTTGATTTTAAATAATATGTACTAATTTTGCAGATTCTAGATTTAATCTTCCTCAGGTTGTAAAGTATATTTTGGTCTTAGATAGCCAGCCAAACTAAGCTAAGCGATTGTGTAGATGGAAGCGATCGTTGAAAGTTGAAGATTGTGAAGGCGTTTAAGATTTCTTATTTAAGTCTTGTATTAGGATCTAGTTTCATGTATTATTATAGAATGTATATACAAACGCAATATTAAGATTTCATTTTCTGTATACAAATGTAAAAGAAAAATATTGTAGTTTCTAAAATAATATTAATTTTATTGATTTGTTGGAGTGAGCAAAAAAATATTTATTTACACGTATCTAATGTCAGTTTATAAAAAATAGACAACAATGCAACAATTAAATAAAAATAAATTTTGTAAAAATAGATCCAAAAACAAGATTTTAATGTCAGTTTAAAAACGACATAAAAGGCAAACCGACACTAAAGGTCAACAATAACACCATAAAAATTGTCAGTTTAAAACTGACATCAATGGTCATTAATGTCGCTTTTAAACCGACATTAATGATGTCTTTGATGTCGTTTTTAAATCGATATCAAAGTAAAAACGACATTAAAGGCCTTTAATAAGGCTAGCATAGATGTCGGTTCCGAACCGACACCAAAGGTCATTAATGTCGGTTTAAAACCGACATTAAATGGTAAATTTCTTCTAGTGTCAGATTCCTCTGAAAGCTGATAATTCTCCCTCTCGTCGACTCAAACTCAGACCTCCTTTACTCAAATTTATCCGGTAGCCCTACTCTAGAAACTAGAGTCAATTTGTGAACTATTGAGAGTAATTTCAACCAAAACGCACAAGTATGATAGGAGAAATGTCATTCTAAAGTTTCTTATTTATATTGAGTCTTACATGAGCCTTTATTGACACGACCTACTTGCCGAAATTTAACTTAAGTATGTAGAGAACACTTGTAAAGTACCCATGGACTCCACCTCTTCATTATCTTGTCTAACCAAAACACGTAAGTGTGGAACATCAAGATAAACACCTAACTAACTTCAAACATGGCCGCAAGCACTCCTTCCTCGCGTGCAAGTCTACTCGCCCAACATCATGTTGTCTAGCTTTCTCGCCTAGCATCTTAACGCTTAATAACCTCTAAATGACAAGCTTTCCTCGCCCTAAAAAACTTTCTCGCATAGCCTTGCTAACCTCTTTTGCTCTCGATCGCCTAGGGACACTCTTCACCATCCAATAACCTCTACGGACAAGCATTGTCGCCTAGCCAAACACACACTCAAGCTTAGCTACCTACCTTGTCCAAACGCCTAAATAACCACTTTAGAGGTTATATTTCCTTCTTTTGGCTGCCTACACATCACCCTATAACCTCTAAACGCTTTGTCCTTAAACCTTTGACACTTAGTCAATTATTTTTACGGTTAAATTTGGGTCTTAAATCATGTATTAAAATAAACCAAATTTTAAACTACTCTCATAATTTAAATTTTTTAAGTGAATACTATTTTTTAATAAAATTTTAGTTTTTGTTTAATGATAAATAAAACTTTAGAGATCACCCGATTCTTTTTATAGTTGTATCCACAAAATAGGAGAGATTTCATTTTTTTTTAAAAAAAAATCAACTTTAAACGTGTATGCACAAAAATATGGAAGATTTTTTCTTCCTTCTTTTAGGGTGAATTTTAGATTTTAAGGATAAAATCTATTTTTTAAAAAAGAAATTTTACTTTGAAAAGTAGGTGAGATTTTAATTTTTTTTTAAAAGGTGAAATTAGGTAAAATATCCCTATAATCATTCACTAAAAGGGGCAGATGATGTTTCTCCCACAGCCCCTTTATAAATATATATACACATACACACACATATATAGAAAATGGGGAATTTTCAAAAAGAGTAAACAATTTACCCTCAATAAAATATTTACATTTTCATACAAATTTTTGTATTTCATAGAAAAGAAACTGTAATTGATTTTATTTTTGTCTTTCAATAGTTTGTTTTTATGAAGTTTAAATAATTTGTTTTTTTTATTGTTTTTTATTGTAATTGACATGATATTACAATGATTTTATGAACAGAAAAAAAAAACTATTCAATTGGTCACTACAGAAGACAAAGAAATAAAAAAGTGAATTCGAACTTCATTATAAGATTGGAGATTTCACAAATGATTCAATTTGAAATCAAAAAAGACATATTGACATATTACTTGAAAGTGTGTCATAGATTTAAGGCTTCACAATTTACCAAATCTTCATCATATTTACCATTTTTACGACGAACTGGGTGAAAGAAAAGTTAGAAAGGGTGTGCATTATATCATAACAACTACATGAAAGAGTGGAGGAGTGTAAACGGATTGAGTTGGGTTGGACGACATTCCTAACCCAACCCATATTTTTAGCTTGGTTGGATTGACAATATGAATAACCCAAATAGTATTTTTAACCAACCCAATCAAACCCTTAAATTATGGAATAAGTTGGGTTGGGTTGTCGAGTTGAGAAGAAGATGGCGAACGTCGGAGATTGTGAACACTAGAGATGAGAGATCCAAACGAGAGGGAGAGAGTGAGTCAGAGAGATAAGGAGTGATGTGAAGACTGAAGTTGAATGAAGTGAGGATGAGGAGTAAGTCTCTGAGCTACTTCTTTTCCATTTACTAAACTAATAATATAAATAAATAAATAAATAAATAAATATATATATATATATATATATATATATATATATATATGTATGTATGTATGTATATATATATATGTATGTATGTATGTAAGACCTAGATCCAAAAGGTAAGTCCTATTGAAAAAGAGCCTTGTTGAAAAAGGGAGTTCATTTGAGTATAAGTGTTATCGAGTTAGAGTAAGTTGACCACCATTAATCGCTTCCGACCAACCTCTGATGACTAGTTTTTGACAATTGTAGTTGACCAAACTTCGAATGCTTGTTTTATGGCAATAGTCACAAGAAAATTATTGACCACCATTAATAGTCGTCGGCGAACCTGTGGTTACTGCTTTTCTGGCTACTATTTTTTAGCAATCTTCGACGGTCAACTTTCATCTACTGTTTTTTCGACAACCATTGTTGATCGAACCCGACAATCTTTTTCTAACAACCATCGTCGATCAACTTCTGATGAACTTTTTTATGGCAACTATTTTTTTTTATCACTAGCAGTAACTTCCTTGTACCATTTTTCCCGTAATCGCTGCTGGTCAACCTCTGAAATCGTCGACCATTTTTCAGCGACTATTGCTAGACAACTTTTGTTTATTGTTGATCGACTAGCATTGTTGGCCAGCTTTCGTTGTTGACATTTTCGATGACCCATTACTGGTTAACTTTCCTCAACCATTGTCGGTAAACTTTTGTCGGCTGTTTTTTATGACTGTTGCTGGCAAGTATCAATGACCGTTGTTGGCCAACTATTAAGGACCATTTTTTTTTTCAATTAGCATAAAAATAGAAAAGGACAACATTGTCATCTACCTAATTATAGAAGCTACTTCTAAAGGAAGGTCAAAAATGGAAGAAAAAAATTTCTCCTCATTCAAGCTTTTATATATACTATAGATAATATAGAAATCTAAAAGGGAGTATTGCAAATATAGTTATATATTGTAAATGTACATCTATCCATAACCAACATAGGTTATCAATCGTCATATAACTCTCATTCAATTCCATGTTGTAACATTCATCCTACTAAGATTCATATTGTAATTTGTACCATGACATGACATGTCTTATAATTAGAGATATGTGATGTCTTTCTTAGATATACCATAATTGAGTTCAATTGCTTTCCATGTTTTCTCCTCTCTCTATTATTCTCTTTTGTGTTGTTTCATTGTTCTGATGTATTTTCTTTATTCTTATTTTATAGTATTAAAATCCATAACAAACACAATGAGTGTTTTTTTCTTTGAATTATCATTTATGTAAAATAAATTAATCAGGATAATTTAAGTTTGTCTTTAAAGTATAAAACAACGTAGGATAAATTTAAGATAATTTGTTGGTTTTTTCCCCCAAAAGTAGAACAAAATGCAAAATTATTTGCACCATATAGAACAATTTTGAAAAAGGAAAGAGCCCACAAGTTCATAACGTAAAATAACAAAAATACCTCGGAATTAATTGACCACAAACATACACAAAAAAAGCTTCTAATTTAAACGATAGTATAATATAGTCTAAAATATCGTTTAGATATTGATACACAATCGTTTAAATGTTGGTAAGTGATCCGTTTGAATCTATTACTTATCTATTTAGGATAGACAGTGATAGTGATCTATATGAGATAGATGACGGATTGTTTAGATTTTGGAACACAGTCATTTAGTAAAAAAGAAGAAGAAAAATAAAGAAGATGAAAGATGACGTACAAGGAAGAAATTATGGAACAAGAGATGAAGAAATCACAAACAAGAAGTTGTGAGAATATGAGGAAGATATGTCGGAATTCAATACTCATCCAAAAAAATTCGAAACCAACCACGAAATCATGGAACTTGTGAAAAAATAACAATGGCTTCATGAACTTTTATTTTATTTTTATATGGACGATAAATACTTTTGATTGTTCTTTTATATATATAAATTAACCAAATTTGTTCCGTGACGAAGTAGCCTAGTAATATTCTCCCTTAATCCGCTTTGGACTGTGCTTTTCTTTCCTTTTGTGTTTTGAAATACTAAACTTTTCATATTTTTTTTAAATGGAAAGATAAGCTGATTATTATTAAAACAAAATTGTTAAACTTTTTGAGAATACGAAATGAGAAATTCTTTTACATTCCAACTCTTTAGATTCCTTTAAAGAATGTGTTTACTTCTTTATTTTATATTTCATTAACGTTAATTATTTACAATTAATTGAAAAAATTATGAGACAAAATTACACATGTTTTACTTTTCTCAACAATAGAAACATAAACTTATAAACATGAAAAACAGTAATGACTGTTCTTTACTACGAAATATATTGTCAAACAATAACCAAGATGAGAGATAATAACAAAACAACAAGAAGTAAACGAAAAAACACACGAGAATTGTGTCCGGGAAAGTTAATCCACGGAAATCAATAAGTCAAGCAATTATAAAGTTGTACTTGTATAAAACACTCTTCCGCTCACAAAGACAATCGTAGAACTAATTCACTGGACACTTGGGAAACATTCTCTTTAATACTTAGGCTCCCCTTAAGTATGCTACTATTAGTGAATAACTACTCAAACTCCCCTAAATAATAGAAATTCTTGATTAATCATTCCTCTTTACTTGTGAACTCCCTTCACGAATAAACTTAGACTCCCCCTAAGTTGATGAGATATCCCTTCTCGATAGAGCCAACTTTAGGATCTCCTAAAGCAATGTCATTAGATTGGTTTCAAATTAATCTTTAGCCAAGCATTCACACGAACAACAGCCACACGCACATAGGAATGAATCCTTTGAATATCGACTCTTCTTAGCCCAAATGGTAAAGAGAAATCAAGATATATGCAGCAACCCTAGCACAAAGACTTTCTTAAGCTTAAAAAGGACAACATAAACAAAGAGAAAAGCTTAGAAAAAATGGACATAATGGGTGTCCATGAGGGGTCATTATATCAACCTGTCTAATGTATGTCCCTAAAATTTTGAATACCAATAACTTGAGATGTTAAAGAAAATTGAATATGGTCTTTTAGAGCAAAGAGTACATAAAGAACACAAATAGAGAAGAAATAATAAAGATGAAAGAAATGATGCAACTTCAAGTGTTGGGAAGAAAATGATGAATAAAATGGTAATTTTAATAGTAGAACGTGAGTTACAAAGTTTTGTTTTTGAATTCTACCCCTTCTTACATTCAATTATATATATTATATGCATAATAGGGTTGGGTGAACCAGATCAGTATTTTTTTCCTCTAATTTAATCCAACCCAACCGTGATGATTATTCTAGTTTATTTTACTTAAGTGTTTAGAGTAACTGCTTTTATTGAAATAATGTTTACAAATAAGGGCCATAATTTTAGTCCAAAACGACCCCGTAGTATCTCTATTCTACCTCTTACCCCGAACATCCCCTCCCTCTTGCCTCCAAAACATCCTCTTCGTATCTTTTTTATAATTTACCGATTCTGTGGCTTTCAGTTTTCACAATTTTTTGGTAACTTCTTTTCCCCAAAGAATATTGCTCTCTTCTTCGCCGGTTCCGTCGCGAACTAATTTTCACCTCCCCAACTTCTGCCTGACTTTCTTCCGTAGGGCTGCTGGTATCCGATTCTTGTTTACAATCTGTTCCCATTCTTCCTTTGCTATCTTCGCTGCTAACATTGTTGAAATTGTTCGGTATTGCCATTTCCCGAGTTTGAATAGCTTCTTGTAGGGATTGGCTCTCAACCGAAGGCCATTCAGGTACCTTCTTCGTCCCTCTCAATTACCCTTTTTGTATTTGCATTTTAGGGATTACTTCGTATGGATATGTCACTATGATCAATCCTATTCCTGTTTCAAGAACGGGTGTTTGTTCTAGTCTTAAGGGAAAGTGAAGTATTCTCTTTCATTGTAGGTCGGATTTTTAGTCATTTTTTATTTTGTTATTCCACTCATTGAATTTAGTTGTTAAGTAGCAGGACTGGAACTACAATAGAGTAATGGCGTCTTCAGATGATGAGGCTGAGACCTTACCAGTACCACCTGTCTCAAATTATCACTTTGTGGATCACAAGGAAGAACCTATTTCATTCTCTATTTTGCCGATTAAATGGGATGAAGGGGAGAGACTGGAGGGCAGTCAAGAACCTGTTTTCCTCCATGGTACAGTTGATAATGGACTTCAAAAGGTTTATAAACAGGTTACCGCATGGAGATTTAATATTTCTGGTTCAAAGCCAGAGATATCGGTGCTTTCCAAAGAGAATGTGTGGATTACACTTCAGAAGCCTAGAAAGAGCTTTGAGGATACCATTAGAACCATCTTGATCACAGTGCACTGCCTTCATGCTTTGAAGAGGAATCCAGATACATCTAGCAAATCTTTGTGGGATCTATTAGCTAAAACCTTTAGGTAACATGAATTCATTTCATCTTTTACTTTGATGCTTTTGTATTTGTTGTTTTTAAGCCATTCATTTTTGCAGCTTGTATGAAGTGAGGCCTTCCAGAATGATTTGGTGGATCACATGTCATTAATCGGAGAAGCAGTTAAAAGGATGATATATTGGCCAAGTCCCAGGTTCTCTTTCATTCTTGTGCAGACAATGAAAAGATTATGTTCATTTGTTTTGTTGAATAAAGTTTTTTATAAGGATGTGAAGAAGAAACAAAAGGGCAGGGGGGAGGGAGGAAGGAGTTCGTGATACATTCCTAAGTCTCAAAGCCACGCCCACAGGCAATGGAGTTTCAATTAGTGCAAGATAAATAAAATTTTTGACTCAACCATTCCACAGTTCTAGGTTATGTTGACTTCCATCCTCAAAATATTTTTTATACCCTCTTTTCAGAAAGTTCCTACAGGACTTCTGGAACCATATTTATCCCCGTAGGCTTTTCATTTTCTATAAAGATAATTCCCATACAATCTGAGATCCAAGTCCTCAATTTTAGAGGGAGCTGTCCTGATCAGTTGGTGGAATGCAAGGCCCTGATTTTCTGTGGGTAATGATTGTGAAAGTACACACGGTTAATCTCCTTGCGGTCAGCTTGCAAGCACAGAGTGCAGTAGCCAAGTAGGATATATGTTTCATATCATCTCACAAGTGTTGATTTCATGGCATAAAAGAGTACAAAGACTCCAAAAACTCTAATGAAGATTCTGTTACGTTTGGGACTTTAGATGACCTTAAAATCTTGAAAATAGTGGTAGAGGGTACAATGTTTAACTAGTTGAGGTACTTAAAAAAATGTCAACAAAGAAGAGATCTGGTTTTGCACAACTTAGTCGCTGGGCTATTGAATTGAATTAATTCTACAGAATACGAGTCTTTGCCACTTGTTAATTCAAGAGATAGTAACAAGGAAATTTTGCATGTGGAACATGCATTTATTATAATTTGAATAATTTTGGAAAAAGTATAGTTACTGTTCAAATGATAGTTATTTCAGTGGTATACTTTGTCATTTTGTTTGAATTAGAAACACTTTCATAGATGATAATATTGTAGAAGAGGGGGGAGGAAAGCAAGCCCGATGCTGAAGGAGGTTACAAAAAAGTTATCCAACTGGCTGTAACTGTGTAAGGAGAAACAATGTTCTACCAGGGCCACAAAAGTAAGGGGTGTAAGAGATGATTGAAGGATTGCTCTTTGTTGTCAACATTGGATTTCCAATCTTTTAGGCTTATAGTCAAAGGATAGGGAAGATTATCTACGGATGTGCTTCATTTTGCAATTTGTATGGAGTTATGTTTGGAAAGAAATATTTAAGCTTATAATGGGCAGGAGATAGATGAATAAAACCTTTAAGTAGGAATTCTTTTAAATTTTGGGTATCTTCAATTAACATTGTGCTAAAGAACCAGATTTTGCTAAATAGATGACCTATTTGAAAACTCCATTTGGAGGGTTTGGCTTTTGGATCCCCAACCTTCCCCCACATCACTGCTGCTTATATGTTGTAAATGCCTTCGTTAATGGGTCCTTTCTATTGTATCCTGTTAGAGAAAAGGCCAAGAAAATACATGGTGGTACATAGTTTTGTAGCATCATCTTGGAGTGTTCTTTCTAAATTTTTTGTACCTATTCTCTCTCTATAGTTTTCAGTATCTTCTTTGGTTTTAGGGTTTCCTTTTTGTATATTTCATTATTTTTGATGAAATGTTGAAGTATTCATTTTCTGTAGTGCATTCCTTTCTGTTTTGTTTAAAGTGATCCATTGATATTTGATAATTCATTTTATGGATCTTGTGTCCGATTTTAACTAAATGATAAGGTTTTTTTTTCTTGTGGAGAGAGTAATATTTCATATCTCAACTGCCAATACCTGTTCTCCTGTTATTTTTTAATATACCTTCTGCCTTTTTTTCACAATACACATATTGTTTTTTTCCCCTACTTTAAATTATCGAGGTTGGTTACTGGCTTTGCAAAATTGTTTGTTTCTTAAAATCATAGTTCGATGGAATTTCCTTCCCTTTTAGCCTTCTTCTCAGAATGACATAGAAATGACAGCTCGACCAGGAAATCACACACAAAAGTGTTTCTAGTTCAAAATAATATGATCTAGTGAATAATTACAGAAGTCATTGGAAATTTTCTCCCAAGTAGAAGCATCAAGCTAAGCCTAATAAGCTATTTTGATTTTCTTATAGCTGTGATGGGAGGTGCATGAGGTCCTTTCATGCAACTGAAGAGGATGGTGATTGTTTCTCGCTCGGTCTCTCTAAAGAAGAAGTAGATGTATGATAATATTCATGTATGTTTTCTATGCTTGCAAACTCCCTTTGTTAATTTTCTTCAATATCTATGGGCTTGCTGGCAGGCAATTGAAACCTTTATTTGCAAGAATTGCGAGTACAAACAGCACCAGTGCTATGCTTGCGGGAATTTAGGTTCATCTGATCAGTCTTCTGGTGCTGAGGTATGGGATTAATAATGTTTACTGGATGTTTTTGATTTTTTTTACTTTCAATATACACTGTTTTTGCGGGGTATGTTTTTCTTAGAGAGAAACACGAATGAGAGAGAGGAAGGTGTCTTTGCGGGAATAAAATGGGTCATAAATCCAATTTGAACAAGATATCAAAGTGAAAATTACACTTTTGATCCTTGAGGTTTGTTTTGAATTGTTGTCTAAGTTTGAAAATTGAACAATCGAGTCTCCTACATTTGAAAAATGCTTGATTTTGCTCCCTTTATTAACAGGATCTACATGTGGTAATTACTATGAATAAAAATATTATTAATTAATATAAATAAGTTGAATAAAATACTAATTTTAATTTTATTGAATTCTCTCTCTCCTCTCCTCCTTCAACCCCTCTCCATCATTGTTGTGCCGCTCACCGTTGTTGCTATTAAAGGAAAAGCCCACCAGCTCCCTTTTTCTTCCTCTTCCAACAAAAAATGTAGTAAATATGAACACAAATACAAATATAGGATAATTCAATAGGATACAAATGATATGCCAATTTTTGAAAAACTAGGATATGGATACGTTGAAGATACATTATTTTAATTAAGAGAATATCAAATATATGCAGATTTAACATAAAGATGCTAAATGTAATGCACTAATAGACATGAAGTGTCAAGTTCAGTGTTTTTAAAGGCTCAAGGCGCACTAAGGCGCATTGGTCCTCTGGAGCCTAGGCACAAGGCGCAAAAAAAGGCGTGAGCTTTTTTTGATAAGACGCACTATATATAAAAAGAAAAGAAAATATATATATACACTCGTAGCAGAGCAACAATGTATAAAATATAAGTACCCAATATAAGTAGCCTAAACAACAAAACACAACAGAAAACTACCCAGTATTCAACAACAAGTCAACAATCAAAATAAAAGTTCATCCCTAAAGATCAAACTCATCATCACTAAATTGATCCTCGTCTTCATTCACTCCTTCGTTAGACTTATTGCCATCAGTATCTTCTTCTTCCAAATCGAAGTCATCTAAATTTACTTGTTTGCGTTGCGTGGTAGACGAGGATGAACATGAAACATTAGTCTTTGCTCTAGAGGTACTAGCTCTAGAATAGAATGATGGTTCTTTTTGCTCCGACAGCTCTAGAAACATCACCCCACGTTAAAGAATCATCGTCAAATACCAACTCATCATCCTCCTCAGAATCGTCATCCAATCTTCCAATCAACCATTCGTTACTATCATCAATATCTTTTAAGGAGATGGGATCGACAATATCTTGTAGGTTGTATCGATGTTTTAATGCTGTGTTGTATTTGATGAACACTAGATCATTCAAACGACTTTGAGCAAGCCTATTTCGTTTCTTGCTATGAAGCTGAAAAATTAGAAAGTTTCATTATCAGTGAATCAACAAATTTTGATTCTCATTCTCAATGTACTTAAGGAGAGAAAAGGTAACTTGTTCAAACACACTCCAATTACGCTCGCATCCAGAAGCGCTACAAGTAAGACCTAAAATTCTCACATCAAACTTTTGCAAGCTTGGAGTTGATTGTCCAAAATTATCCCACCATTCCACTATAGGCACAAACAAAAAATATATATTAATAGAAGAACTTGTTGCTAGTATCGTTGAGTAATCGTTTAGTTGAAATTTACCTGGAGATATTTTGTCCCTTTGTCTGATTGCTAAAGATTGTCCGAATAATGCTTCAGCTCTCTTATACTTGCTTAGTTCTGCAAGTATTTTGTCTTGTACTTCCAATGAAGCAACCATTTTTGTTATGCATGAGTAGAGTCCATTAACTATTTCATCATCCTTCTGGATATTAGGATTCAGATAATAGAATGACAGGTTTAAATAATACCCCGCTGCATGCAGGGGACGATGCAACTGAAGCTCCATCTTTTATCAATTATGGTGAAAATGTCCTTGTATTTTTCTTCATTATTATTAAAGGATTTAGCAATAGCTTCCTTAGCTCTATCCATGGCCTCATAAATATATCCTAGGTGGCTTCTTCTCGCCATCAACCAATCTAAGAACTCGGACTAGTGGGCCAGATACTTTAAGAGTGAAAACAATTGTAGTCCAAAAACTAGCCAACAAAATAGTCTGAACTACTCGTTTCGCTTGTTGCTCCTTACTCCATTTGCTATTCTTCCATTCATCTGAAGTAAACATTTCCTCAGATTATTCTTTTGACGATGTATACTCGATAATGTAATGCAGGCAGTAGCAAAACGAGTCTTATCTAGTCTAACTAAGTCCTTTTGGTTAGTAAAACATCGCATCATGTTTAACATTCCAGGATGAACATATATGAAATTGCTAATCTCCATGCCTCTTTTCAATGCTTTTCGAATATTCGAGATCTTGTATACATCCTCCAACATCAAATCTAAGCAATGAGCGGTACACGGAGACCATATTAACTGTGGTCGCTTTGCTTCTAACAATCTCCCTATTAACAAAGAAAATAAGTACACATTTAACGTAGAACTCAACTAAATCTAACAAATTAAAGTTATAACTTGTAAGTAGTCTACATTCTTACCTGCCATCACATTTACTGAGGCACTATCGGTAACTACTTGTCCAACATTTGCTTCTCCAATTCGGTCTACAAAATTATCAAATAACTCGAACATCTTCTTTCCATCTTTCACATAAGATGAAGCATCGATGGACTCAATAAACATGGTGCCTTTAGGACTGTTAACTAAAAAGTTAATTAATGTCCTATTTCTTCTATCGGTCCATCCATCAGCCATAACAGTGCATCCAACCTTGGCCCACTTTGCCATATGGTTACTCATCAACTCATTTGTTGCTTCTAATTCCTTTTTCAAACATGGAACTCTTAACTCATGATAAGATGGTGGTTTCAATCTAGGACCGAATTGTCCAATTGACTCAATCATAGGGGCAAAACTATCATATGTGCAGGCATTCAGAGGCACTCCTGCATCATAAAACCATCGAGCAATTCTTTGGATGGTGTGCTCTCTCATTTCCTTCTTGTATGCCCCATTCAATGAAGTTTGTTTTCCTTTGTCCTTTCTATTTTGAACCACAGTTTCTGGGTTAGGAGTAAAAAATGCATCCATTGGACCCTTTTGCCTTGGCTTCTTCAAGCTCGGGCCCCTTGGTGTTGTTATGTTGTTTACACTAACACTCCCTTCATCTTCATCCTCGATACCGTAATCTTCTACATCAATGTCCACAATCAGATTTTTTTGTTCTTTAATCTCTTTTTTTTTTGGACATGTACTCTTTAATTTCTTCCTTCACGTGATCCGAACATTTTGTACAGGCGGTGACATTTCTGTAACCATCAGCGAGGTGTTGTTTCATTCTATATACCCTCCTTTTGTTACTTTCGAACAAAATCCACAGACAAACGTATTTTTATCTTGGTCATTTTGCAATTGACCATATTTCCATGCCGGATTTTTCTTGAACTTTTATCAGCCATCTATGATCTAAGTTATAAAAAAAAAAAAAAAAACAGAAGCTATTTAAAACAGAAGCTGTTATAAAAAGATAAAAAACAGAAGCTATCTATGGATGGGATGAAGCTGTTATAAATGGAGGATTGGAGGGGAGTGTGTTGTGAGAGGGATGGGATGAAGGTTGAGTTTGATGGGTTATTGAAGGAAGTTGTGGTCGAGAAGTATAAGAAGAAGAAGATGTCCAAAACTTGCACACAATAAATAAGTCAAGAGACAAAACCAATAGTCACTCAATGGGTATACCACGCTATGAAAACACAAAACGACATATGTAGTTCGTAGCCGTCAAATCAGCAAATTGATAGCTAACTTAGACCAAAACATACTAGAACCAAATGAATCTGTGACACAACAAAGTGTCACAGTAGAGTATGAAATTTAATGCAAGATGTCAAATCAACAAAGGAGAGATACTCAGAATTCCACATCTAAAAAAATAGCCCACTATGCTTAGCATGAAATATAGACTTTTGGTCAAAACTTGATTGTAGTTATCTCAATCCTCTGCTATATTTCATCTCATTCCTCTCGAGTTTCATTGGAATTGTAGGTGGAAACTTAGTTCTCGAAAATGAAAGAGAGGATCCACCTTCCATTCTCTTAGCAACCAAATTAGAGGAAATGACAATAGAGCCAAAAGATGCAATAGATAGAAAACATTTCAAGTTCGTTCATCCATATTTGTTCTTTTCACCATTCTGAGCAATCAATATGTTAAATGAAAGTAAAAGGATAAAAACTAATAATCCTTTGAAAAGCATGTACGAAATGGAAGAAGTTGTTGAGTGAAAAAAAGGAATGTGAGATTTTGAATGTGAATCTGACGAAAGACAATGAATTGATTAAGAAGTTGTTGGAGGAATCAGGCAGGGTAATTGAAGATTTAGAGAGGAAAGTGGATGTGAAAATGAAGGAGAAAGGTGAGATTGAAAAGGAAAAAAATGGGCTGGAAATGGAGGTTGAGATTTGAGAAGTTAGAGAAGGAAGTTGCTCAATTAAAACAGAGTACATTCTGTTTCAAACAGGAAAAGGAAGAGAACGGGAAGAGAATTTCTGAGCTTCAAATGAGAATTGAATAAGCTGTGGTGAAAGAAAGTGGGATGCTGTGGAGTTTGATGTTCTTGTCAAAGAGTTACAGAAGAAGGAGAAAGCAATGCAGATGTTAACTGAACAAAGAGATTCACTTGATGTGAATTTAAATCTAATCCAAGAGGAGGCAAAAAGTTTACAACGTACGATTGAGATACTCACCCGCGATAAAGCTGAAATGGAGGAGGTGAAAACTGAAGCAGAATATTATTGTCTTCTCTTTTCCTCTGTTTTTGCACCAAAAAACAGAGTAATGGCAGCCGCAGCACCAAATAGATTTGTTGACGCTTTGTGTGAAGAAGAAGGTGGAAAAGGAAGCAAAAAGTTTTGAAGTAGAAGCAGAACGGAAGAACCGAAAAAGTAGATGAAGAGTCGTGTTGAAGAAAATTCATGCGCGGGAGGAGAAGGGTGAAGGGTTGTTTCTTCACTTTCACGTAATAGGTTTAAAAAATTTAGATAATAATAGTTTTTTATTAATTAAAGCCCAGCCCATAAGTTATAAAAATAGCCCACTCCTAATTCGACTTGCGCCTTTGAGGCGCGCGCCTAATCTGGGCTTTTTAGAATTCTCCGCACTTCCTCACAAATAAGCTCCAAGTGGGCGCCTTGAGCCTAGGCGCACCTAGGCGCGCGGCTTAGTGCGCTTTTTAAAACACTGGTCTAGTTGATGACAATACTACAAAATACTTTACCAGAAGTACTATCAAAGGTATTGAAATACAATTTCTCTTAAAAAATATTGAAATACAATTGCAATGGAATAGAATAGAAAAGGTTGGCGCACCAGAGTTAGAATGACAGAGGAGAAGAAGATTAGAGAGAGAAGTACGAGGATAAATGAAAAACTTCTTCATTGAATTGTTAAAGATATTTAAGTGGGTTATTTTGTGTGACTTAGGCGGGATGGATGAAGATTAGATGATTCTAGTTTGGTCTTTTTAAATATTTTTTGATGTAAACTATAGCTAGTTAGTTAGTAAAAATCCCTAACTAATTAGAAATACAGCTGTAACTAACTTCCTAAAACAGTCTTGTAACTAACCAAATAAAACAACCTTGTAACTAACTTGTAACTAACCTTGAGATATCAATATATAACAGTCTCCTAGCCCGAAATATGGCAGAGAATTCTTTTGAAAAATCAATCCAACTTGAATTACATCAAATTGGTATCAGAGCAGCCCGATTCTTGGACGGAATGGCTGGCCGAAGAGTTAACAACCCTGCCACGGGGGAAAACCGTGTGCAAGAAGCGGCGGAGGAAATCACCGTCCTCTCTCCAAAGACATCAACAGTTCGCTTGCTGGCTGTTGAAGAATCTTTGGGAGATCTCCACAACAAATTTGATAAGTTGATGGAAAGTGTCGAACTGTTAAACCGAAGAGGAGAATTCCCACAGCCACCACCACGGAATGAAATTAACTTCCAAAACGACCAACGTTTTGGTGAAGCAAGAGGCCGGCGAGCAAGGGGATACGTTAGAAACATGAACAATCCACGAGGACTTCAAAGAAGGAGACCCGGTTACGCTATACAGCAACAGCTTGACGAAGACCTTCAAGAAGATCAAGAAGATTGGCAAGAAACCCAAGAAGATGATTCTTCAAGCGGGGATGAACAAGGAAACATGTGGAACTTCAATGATGAAGCACGAGCAGGAAGAAATAACCGAAGAATTGAGGCCAGAAGAGGAGAATACCACGATTATAAGATGAAGATCGACCTTCCCATGTATTATGGCAAACGAAACATAGAAGCATTCTTGGACTGGATAAAGAGTACTGAAAACTTCTTCAACTACATGGATACGCCTGAACGCAAGAAAGTCCACCTAGTAGCCTTAAAATTAAGGGCTGGTGCATCAGCTTGGTGGATCAGTTAGAAATCAATAGACAAAGATGCGGGAAACAACCGGTTCGCTCATGGGAAAAGATGAAAAAATTGCTGAAGGCAAGATTCTTACCACCAAACTACGAACAAACTTTATACAATCAGTACCAAAACTGCCGCCAAGGTGTCCGGACAGTAGCTGAGTACATTGAAGAATTCCACCGCCTGAGTGCAAGAACAAACCTAAGCGAAAATGAACAGCACCAGGTTGCAAGATTTGTGGGAGGCCTTCGATTCGACATCAAGGAAAAGGTCAGACTACAACCATTCCGTTTCCTGTCTGAAGCAATATCATTTGCAGAAACGGTAGAGGAGATGATTGCAATTCGATCCAAGAATCTAAATAGAAGATCAGCATGGGAAACAAATTCGACAAAAAGCAAAACAAACGACCAACCTTCAACCTCAACAAAAGCAAAAGGGAAAGAGATTGATAATCAAGAAGTAGCCGTTGAAAGAAAGAAAGAACAGACGTTCAAGCCTAGTGGTCAGAACAACTACTCCCGCCCGTCATTAGGAAAATGCTTCCGATGTGGCCAAACTGGCCACCTGTCCAACAACTGTCCGCAAAGAAAAACCATTGCAATAGCCGAAGATGGAGGACAGACAAGTGAAGACAGTATAGAAGCAGAGGAAGAAACTGAACTGATTGAAGCAGATGATGGGGAAAGGGTCTCTTGTGTTATCCAACGGTTACTAATTACGCCCAAGGAAGAAAAGAACCTGCAACGCCACTGTCTTTTCAAGACAAGATGCACCATAAACGGAAGAGTATGTGATGTAATCATAGACAACGGCAGCAGTGAAAACTTCGTAGCAAAGAAATTAGTAACAGTCTTGAATCTAAAGGCTGAAGCACATCCAAACCCTTACAAGATAGGTTGGGTGAGAAAAGGAGGAGAAGCCACGGTCAGCGAAATCTGTACAGTCCCTCTCTCCATTGGAAACGCCTACAAAGACCAAATTGTTTGTGATGTCATTGAGATGGATGTATGCCATCTCCTACTAGGAAGACCTTGGCAGTATGATACTCAATCATTACACAAAGGAGAGAAAATACATATGAGTTTCAATGGATGGGAAGAAAGGTAGTCTTACTCCCTATAACGAAAAAGATTAACGAAGGGTTAAGAGGTGAGAAACAGTTATTCATCACTGTTAGTGGGAAAAACATGCTTAAAGAAAGGGAACAAGACATCCTAGGACTGGTTGTTATTGAAAAAACCAAAGAAAAACAGGTTGAAGACATAGAACCCAAATTACAGCAGCTCCTTCATGAGTTCCCTCATATAAAGGATATCTGGTACAAATGCTCCAACTTCTTAGACGCTGATGACTACCACATTGTTGAAGGATATCTATTTAAAGGAGAACAATTATGCATCCCGCACACCTCACTACGTGAAGCCTTAATAAAGGAAGCACATTCTGGAGGGCTAGCTGGACATTTCGGACAGAATAAGACATTGGAGATCACTTCCAAACGATACTACTGGCCGCAAATAAGAAAAGACTCCAATAATTTCGTAAAAAGATGCCCCATCTGTCAAAGAACCAAAGGCTCCAGCACGAATGCAGGATTATACTCGCCACTACCCATCCCGACCTCAATATGGGAAGATTTATCAATTGACTTCGTGATTGGATTACCAAAAACACAAAGACAATTTGACTCAATAATGGTCATGGTGGACAGATTCAGCAAAATGACACATTTCGTAGCATGCAAAAAGACAAATGATGCAATCTACATAGCCAACCTCTTCTTTAAAGAAGTAGTACGACTACATGGAGTACCTAAAAGCATAGTATTAGACAGAGATGTCAAGTTCCTGAGTCACTTTTGGCGAACACTGTGGAAGAAGTTTGACACAACACTGAAATTCAGCACCACAGCCCACCCACAGACAGATGGACAAACTGAAGTAACAAACAGGACCCTCGGTAATCTGCTACGCTGCCTTAGCGGGTCAAAACCAAAACA
Organism: Cucumis sativus; assembly: GCF_000004075.3. NCBI lineage: Eukaryota > Viridiplantae > Streptophyta > Magnoliopsida > Cucurbitales > Cucurbitaceae > Cucumis > Cucumis sativus. The sequence goes on along the minus strand of NW_022279547.1, from coordinate 185,725 downwards.
ATGGGATCTAGCATTAGCTCAAGCTGAATTCGCCTTCAATAATATGAAGAACAGATCAACAGGAAAGTCCCCCTTCGAAGTAGTTTATACCAAACTACCACGATTAACCTTTGATCTCACTACACTCCCCACAACCGTGGATCTCAACAACGAAGCAGAATGCATGGCAGAAAATATCAAAAAACTACACAAGGAAGTCCATGATCATCTTATACAGACAACAGACTCCTACAAAAAGGCAGCAGATAAAAAAAGAAGACAAGCCCACTTCAATAAAGGAGACCTAGTAATGGTACACCTGAAAAGAGCAGATTTCCTACTGGCACCTACAACAAGCTGAAAGACAGACAAATTGGGCCATTCCCTATATTAGAGAAATACGGAGATAATGCCTTCAAGATCGATCTACCACAAGACATACACATACACCCAGTCTTCAATGTTGCTGACCTAAAGCCATACCATGCACCAGATCGTGTTTCAGGCTTGCTGACTGATGGACTCTGGGACGAGTCCATCCTTAGGGGGGTGGAATGATGTAAACTATAGCTAGTTAGTTAGTAAAAATCCCTAACTAATTAGAAATACAGCTGTAACTAACTTTCCTAAAACAGTCTTGTAACTAACTAAATAAAAAAACCTTGTAACTAACTTGTAACTAACCTTGAGATATCAATATATAACAGTCTCCTAGCCCGAAATATGGCAGAGAATTCTTTTTGAAAAATCAATCCAACTTGAATTACATCATTTTTCCTTTTAGTTTTGGTGGGGGCAATGGGCTTTTTAAATATGCTACCTAGTTTGGATTGGGAAAGATTAGATGCCTTCTTTTTAGAAGGTCCAACGTGTCCACTTCAGAAGTGCATTTGATATTTGTTTTTTATTAAAAGCAAATATGTCAAATCACTTATCCGATATGTATATGGGAAGTATTTAGGAGTATTGATATTTGATACGTATTTGATACGATTTTTTGCTTCACATGGAGTATTCATGCTTCATAAGCAAAAAAAAACCACCACCCACTCCCCACTCCTTTCTTCTTTGAGAAAAAAAGCCCTCGCCTTGCCTTCATCAGTGAGAGGGCATCGAACTTGTACACCATTATGTACCCTTTGAAACCACCAGCACCAGCACCAGCACCCTTTTTTGACAAGAAACAAGCTTTTTCATTAAAATAATGATATGAGACTATGCTCAAAGTACAATGGAAACAACAAGCATAAAGCTGTGGATCAGGAGGTGCACCCGGGCATCTCAACTAGGTTGACACCCCATTAGTACCATCAACACCTTGAAAAGAAACTTGCAAATAACTTAATAACTTAAAAATTACAATCATTGCCAAGATATTTTTTTTTTGAAACGAAAATAAGCCTCTTTATGAAGGATAATGAGACTAAAGCTCAAAGTACAAGAGTATTATACCAAAACCAAAAGAACTAAGGGAAAAAACAAGCTAAAACATAAACAAAGACTATAATCGGGCAAAATAATATGATGGAAACTTAAATACGAGTCCGAATCAGAAAATAAACGAGCTAATCAAAGCCACACAATACAGTACATCAGTAGAAAGCTAAGTAAAAAGCAATACTTAAACACTCTCTCAAAATTAGCCCACTCCACTCGTATAAAAAGTACTGCACATCCAAATCTTCAAGATGATAGGAGAAAATGAAAGCCAAGAAGATGCAAACAGCTGCCTCAAAGCTAACTTGCCAACACAATCCAAAGTCCAGAGGATCTGGAAGTAGTCTTCTTCCAATCCACATAAACTTGCCAGCACTGCCTTCAACTCATTACTCCAGTTATCAAAGAGAAGTCAGCTTTAGCAATGTCAGTTTTCTGAAAAAACCTTCAACCCACCTTGTAAGAAAGTCCCTGAAAATCTTTAAAGCTTCCAACTAAAATCTGGCCGACATCTTTTGAGCTCTATATGCTTTCTATGACTTCTTTAACGAAGCTGTCCATTCTAGAATCTTGAATTAGTAGTATGTCTGGACTAATTTCTTTTGAAAACTTCTAAGAATCAGCCACCATGTTTTTGTCCAAATCATCATGCAATTCAATAGCTAATCTTCAATTTTCAACCCTGAGGATATCCACCGAATGACCTGTTTTCCTTTGGATTAGGCTAAAGAGATTTCACAGGTATCCACTATGGAATGCAATTTTTAGGTATGTATTTTTCTTTTACAGTGGAGTAAAGGAAAGCTTTTCTTAATGGAAAGTAATTGAACCTCTTCAGATTGGAATAAAATACTTAAAGCCTTGTTCATATCAACTGGCATTTTATTGTAATTTCTATCTCCTCATTGTCCTCTTTCCTGTTCTTCACTGCTTACACTTGCCAATGACTCTTCATCAAAGTCTTTCGTACCTTTATGAGAAGTCTGAAAATTGCTATGTAATCCTCGCACAGAAGGAGGATTGAAAGACTCTTGGGAATTACATCCGAAATGGGAACCAGGTTTATTCAAAAAAGGTAAAGAAGCTGACCTGTTTTGATTTAGGCCAGGGACTTGGATCTTGACACAACAGCCTCAAGCAAGTCAGGGTTTGTGATTTTTGTCCAAGAATTGCTAAAAGAAGTCCTTTTCTTGGTCAAGTGTTTTCGGAAAGGCTTAACCAAATAAGAACTTCCTTGAGACATTTTAGGAATCTTGCACTTCTTGTTTCTCTTCATTCGTTGATGCAAGCAAATGTTAGCCGGAAATTTCTGAGGTATTTCGAACTCACTCGTATTGTGAGATGGAGACTGAAGAAGATCATTATTCGAGTTATCCTTGGACAATTGGAATGCTATATTCACTGTACTGTTTGATTGGTTGGAAAAAGGCAAGGAAGAGTTGGATTCCAAGGCAGAGGAAGATATGAGAACACGGCTGGAAGGTGGAAGGGTTCTTGAGTGATTAGTTAATGCTGCTGAGCTGTCTTTTGGGAGGAATAACGGAGGAACTACAACAGGCTCTCTTTTAAATTTCTTTTTCGTGCCCTTACGGATGGAAGCAGAACAATTACTTTGCAGAGAATCATTTCCATTCACATTCTCTTTCCTTGTTAAAGCTTTTTTCGTGTTCATACTAGGCTGGAAAGTAGCCCCATTTGAGCTTTCCACCATTTGAGGTTAGACCAAAGCCCAATGAATTAAATGCATAGATATCTTCTGCTGAATTCTCTCTCTTCCTTGGATACAGCCTATTAATTTCTAACGGACATATTTCATTTCCAATCAGATTGTCGGCCTCCGGCGCCGGTGAGGAAACATGAATTTGATTCAAAGCTTCTAATGGATTTCTTGAAAAGGAGGGAGCTGTTTTAGTGGATTTAAACACATCAAGTTCTTGAGGGAAGAACAAAACATTAACATCTTCATCTTCCAAAGCTTGCCTAACCCTTAGTTAATCAATAGGGTTTTTGAAAATCCTTAAGAATAAGACTTCCCTTGAAAATACATGGGGGATCCATAGGCTCAATATCATCAAAATTCAAGAAAAAATTACTTCTATTAAAGTCTGTAATTTCAGTGGTAGTAGGTATAATACCACATAAATTCGGTTTAACTTGAATTCTTGCTTCGTTGCAATTGGTTAGATTAAGCGTTTCTGTGGCAATGCTTTCTAAACCCTCAAAATTCTCTCTGGTGGCTTCGAAGGTTTTTCTACACTAGTAGTCCAGAGGAAGGTTTCCAATTCTTAACCATCTGCTGCAGCCTTTCATTACCAACGGCTGGCTGTTTTTTAATCTATCCCATTTTTCGAACTTTAGGTGAAATGGCCCCATCTCCTGCCATCTCTCAGGTTCATTGATGAAATCTTCAACCAGGCCTTGATCCAAACTAATAAGAGCATTTTCATCCAATAGTGGGTTGATGATAATTCTTGTTTGGAAAAAGATTTCCAGCAGTTTTCGAATTTCTCTCCAATAATCAACGCAAAGAGTATTGTAACTATCCACAACTATTCTGATGTAGCCTAAGTAATCTCAAGGAGAAATCCTCCAAGAACAAATTGAGAATCTTTTATTAGAATGAATAATGTGCTTCATACAAGAGGAGAAGACTTCTATTACAAATGGGGCTAAAAAGGGAATTAATCTAGAATATTACCTAATTACCCAATTAACTCTTAGTCTTCTTACATCATTTTCAAACTTTGTTTGAATAACTTCCGAGTTATTTGTCACCCCCTGACTCTGTTTTGCTCTCTTCAAAATAGAGGAAACTTGAGAGCTTTCTCCTTCATCTTTGGTCACAGCCTGATAATCAACTTTAATGGCACTCTCTTTTTTTTTTTTCATCATGGGTTAAGTTACCATCCGATTTAACTTTATCTGTGAAGCTTGTACTCTTAGCCTGGGCTGGATTAAAAGATGTGGCAATTTTATGTGAATACCAACTTATATACTCTGGTTTTGAAAAGGAAATTCTCCAGCATTTTGTGAAATGCCACCCACCCCTGTTTGTCTTCTCCCTAACACACTCGAATGAAGGAGTGTCCACCTGAAAATGGCCATAGGTCACACAACATAACACCCAACCCTTTTTTGCCTTGAACTTTGACAACTTCAACCTTCCTTGGTTTAACTCCCCCATTTCTGGAAGAAACAATCTGCTGGGCCTCTTAATAACACTGATAATGCTTTCAGGCACCAGCTCACATCTTTGACAAGGAAGCTATCGTCTTCTGACCAAATGCGATAATACGATTGAAGAACTTCGTAACTTACCACTTCCATTGCAGTCTCACTTCTAAGCTTCCCTGTGCAATTAAAACGAAACTCAACCACCAGACCTTTAGTGATTGGTCTGTGGGTAGACTTCACCAGGAGGCTAACGTTGTTAGACTGAAAAGTAGTCGTTGTGAGGCTACTGGATAAAGAGAGAACCGAAAAGGGAGCAGGAGGGAGGGGGGAGGAGGGATAACAAAGAGAACTTACCTTTTAGCAACTTCCAGATTTTCTGTTTCATTTGAACATTTGTTGTTTCTTCTCACTACATCAATAGAAAAGTTCTTGATCTTTGTTCCATCGCCAAGAATATTCAAAAATAGCAAAACAAGACTATGAAGTGTAGTAGAGGAAGAGAGCCATCTTATCCACGGTTGCATCAACAATTACATGGAGATGAGAGCACTCCAGTTTAAACTAATATCTTGACTTGAATAATCAGCAGAAGCCTTGGCCCCCATTATTCTACACTCTACATCAATTCCCCTGAATATGTTTTTGCTACCAACTCAAAAGTGATAGAGTCTAAAGAATCACTTCAGATGGTGGTTTGCCAACCCATGAGGCTTTTCTTTGAGTTCGAAGAAATGGCACGAGCTCGATCCTCATGAAATTGATGTCAACTGAGTTGATTTAATTGGAAATGATGTTAGGGTTGAAAGAGAGCTTGATTGCATCAATGAATCAGGAGGGAGAAGGGGAAAGTGGTGATGTAAGAAGAATGTGGTTAGCTGGGTCATAGTCTTAGGTTAATTCCATTTTTTACCACCACTTGTATTAAAACTCTATAAGTGGAAGTCTTCCCCTCATGTATGGACAAATACTGAATTATCTTTTGTTCGAAGAATTCTCGTAGATTTTCTAGAAAGATCTCCTTGCTTTTGTTCAATTCATTCATTGTGTGGTGGGGAAGGGGAGAGATACTTCCTTTTGGGAAGACCATTGGATGGGGGAGAGATACTTACTTTTGGGAAGACCATTGGATGGGGGGAGACCTCTCTGTTTCTTATTCCCTCTTTCGTATCATTTTCTTGATCACAAACACTGTTTTGTTGCTGATATTCTCGTGTGGTCTAGGAGCTCGTATTCCCTCTCTTTTGGGTTCTGTTGTGCTTTTTCCTATAGGGAAACAATAGAGGTACTTGAGGGCCACTCGTTTAGACGTGGGTGAAGTGGTTCTCCCCTAGGTCTATCTGTTTTCTTGTGCTGTGGAGGATTGAGATTCCTAGGAAAGTTAAGTTCTTTAGTTGGCAAGTTTTACACGACCGTAAAAAGAAAAAAAAACAGGATGGATAGGCTTAAGAGGAAGATGCTCTCGCTTGTAGGTCCTTTCTTGTTGCATTCTTTGTAGAAAAGGGAGGGAGATCTGGACCACATTCTGGGCATTGTGAGTTTTCCAGCTTGGTTTGGAACTCTTTGTTTTAGACATTTGGCGTTAGGGGGACTTGACATAGAGATGTGTGTGCGTTGCTTGAGGAGTTCCTTCTCAACCCTGACCAGTGAGAAGGGCACTTCCTTTGGGTCATGGGGGTGTGTTCTATTTTATGGGTGGTGTGGGGTGAGCAGAACAATGGGGTTTTTAGGGGTGGGGAGAGGGTCCCCAGTGAGATTTGGTCCCTTGTACGTTATCATGTTTCTTTGTGGGCCTTGAATTCGAAGGAATTTTGTAATTATTCTATAGGTGTTATTTTGCATAGTTGGGTCCCTTTTTCTAGAGGGTTCCCTTCCTTTTAGTGGGCTGGCTTTTGGTTAGCCTCCTATTCTCTCTTTTTTTTTCCTCATTGAAATTGGTTTTATCATCATATAAACAAAAAATACTCACCCTCAAAGTCAAGTTTATTTATTTATTTTGAAACGGAGACAAATCTTTTTTATTAATATGCACTCAAAGTACAAGAGAGTTATACAAAGAGAGTAATACAAAGTCAAGTTTATTTGTACTCTGCTTATATTTGGAAAGTTGTTAAAGATTCAATGAAACTCCTCTAAAAATAACTCATTGTAGGTATAAAATCGATTGACCATACACTTCACTACTAAAATGGCTATCCTTCACGTATTATATGAATATTTACTATATGAATCCTGCGCAATATAGACATTGGCTCCCTTTTTTTTTTGTTTTATTAATTTGTTTTTGTTTATTATAATCATAATGAACTTAGGTGAGCCCTAATATCTTTCCATCTTTACATTTACACTAGAGTTTTTTCACAATCTTTTGGTTCATAATTTTGTCGACCCTTTGATTGGGTTTGAGTTGTTTGACTTTTTTTGCTAGTTTCTTGTTTGTAGGTTTGGAATCTTTGTAGTTTTAATGTAATTTATTTATTAGCATTGTGTTAGATACCTACATTTGTATACATGGGTTTATATTGTATAAGGGTAATTAGATTAGTATAGGGTTAGGGGTATAAGGGTAATTAGATACTTAGGAAGTTACTAGTAGTTATTGTGTAAGTGTGGTTACTAGTAGCTATTATGTGTGGTTACTAGGGTGGTTACATCTTGTTATAAATGGAGGGAGGGTAAGTGAGAGAGAGAGGTTATTATGTGGAGTGATTTAGGGCTTGGGTGAGAGTACTCAAGAGGGAGGTTCCAAGTGCCTTATACTTGGGTTTATCTTGTATTTTCTTATAGTTCATTATAATAAATTAATATCTTGTTCTTGTTAGCAACTTTCTAACACATTGTTAATTTTGCCAATAGCTCATATCTCCCTTTGTAATTAGATCTTTTAATGAGTATTAATAATTGCTAGGCTCTTCTTTATTAGTTTTGTGGGTGGGGGTTTCCTCAACCCTTTCCTCTTAGATGGTCCTTCTTGGCTTTTTTTGTTGAATATACATATGCTTTTCTTATTAGAAAAAGAGATTTACTTATGATGTTAGACATCAGTCTCTGATTATTACCTAATATGAGTTACTATTGCTCTTTAGGTCTTCCAATGCGTAAATGCAACTTGTGGTTATTTTTATCATCCTAAATGTATTTCAAGATTGCTTCATCCGGAGAATAAAGTTGCCGCTGGAGACCTTGAGAAGAAGATTGCATCTGGAGAATCTTTCTCATGCCCTGTGCATAAGTGCTCTGTTTGTGCGCTCGGCGAAAATAAGAAAATATGGGAACTACAGTTTGCTGTTTGTCGACGGTGTCCAAAATCATACCACAGGAAATGCTTACCAGGTATCCTTTGAATTTCTATATAGTGAATCAGAGTGTAATTTTTTAAGTTCTGGTGCTTAATTGGTTAAAGAATGCATTGTTTTTGTTAGGAAAATCACTTTTGAAGGTTCTGAGGATGGTGAAACCCCGACCAGGGCATGGGAAAAGCTATTACCTAATCGCATTTTGATATATTGCTTGTAAGATTGCTGTGTCAGCTGTTACTACTATTTCCTTTAATCAGTATTGGCCTATTAATGTTTTTTTTTCATTTAATTTGACCAGGGACCACGAGATTGATGAAGAAATTGAGACTCCTGCTAGAGACCATATAAAATTTCCTGGTCTTGAAGAGAGTAGGCTTCCCATTCAGAAAAGGAAACTTCCTATCAGTGATACAAGACGAGGGAAGACGATAGTTTTTCGTGGGAGTAGGGAGAATGTTGTATCAAAGAAGGGATCTATGCCAGATGACCTTCAGGGAAAATCTGCTGCAAAAGTATCCAAATCATTTGAGAGGTCCTCATCTGATGGGAAGCTTCTTGGTAAAGTGACTGCGAAATCATTGTGGAGTTCTGAGTCTGAAAATGTGAAATTGGTAACATTTCAAGAAACTGTTTGAATAAAAAAGGAGAATCTGTCCTCATGGACATTGATAAGACGATCAAAGTGAAAAAATCCTCCTTAGTTGGCAAGTCTGCCATACCAACCAAGAGATTTGATCCAAGTAAGATTTACAAGGAGGATAGAAGTGGGATGCTCCTATTAGATGCCAATTCGGAGAGGAGGTAACTGCCATTTGTACTTCACATTTGGTTTTGATGCCCTCACCCTTAAAAAATGAATTAAGGAATGACAACAGTTATAAACTTCCCTAAAGTGCACGCTTGCATGTTTGGTAAAGTGGATTTGTTTCTAAAATATTCTTTCTTTTAACCTAGGTTAATGGACATGATGAAAAATGTTGCATCGTCAATTACTTTGGAAGACGTAATTAAGAAGCACAAAGTCCCATCTACTCATGCATATTCTTTAAAACATGTAGTGGACAAGACAATTAAGATGGGGAAGTTGGAAGGGTCAGTTGTGGTAAGAAAATTATTAACTTTTGTATCCTTAAAGTGATCTCGTGGTTTCTTATCCCTTAATGGTCTACTGTTTTGGTTGTTAGGCTGTTCGAGCTGCTCTGCGCAAGCTTGAGGAAGGATGTTGCATTGAGGATGCAGAAGCTGTTTGTGAGCCTGAAGTTCTTAACCACATATTTAAGTGGAAGGTGCTTACAATTTCTTATTGCACTGTTCTAAAGAAATTTCTTAGGCTTTATTTGCTCAGCTGCTTTGACGAAATTTTTGACAAAGCATGGTCTTATACTGACTAATATTTTGTGTTTTCGAAGTTTTGAACTATTTTGTGCTTTCATCTTAGACATTCGGCCCCTGCTCTCTATTTTCCTATTTACATCTTTTTCCTTATGCTGAATCATTTGGTGGCAGATGCCTTTTCTCGTTTTAGTAGCTCTAGGATATTGTTGGGATTCTGTCATTTGTTGTTTGATAGAGAAGCAACTGACATAGTGGCTCTTGTATCCTCGAACGAGACATTTGATATTAATACGAAGGAGAAGGATTGTTTCTCTTTTGGAGCTTGAATCCTTCTAAAAGTATTTCTTATAGTTCCCTCTTTTGGAGCTTTTGTGAAAATTTTAAGAATGTAGTTCCCTCTTTTAGAGATTTTGTAAAATTTTTCTAGAAGACTTAGTACTTCTGTTTGTGGTAAGTCAATCATGGAAGACTTCTACAGATATTTCTTTTAAAAAGGAGACAGCCTCTTTATTAATATTAATATAATAATAATGAGACAAAAGCTCATAATACAAAAGAATTATACAATGAGCATGTAAGCATGGATCGGGGTGCACCTGGACATCTCAACTAGGTTGACACCCCCTTAACACCCTCATCATATCCAACCAAGCTAAAACCCGTAACAAAGGAGTAATGGCTAAAGGCAAAACAAACACAAAAGAAGTACAGGGAAATACAAATACAAATACAAGACTAAACATCCTTCTAAATAAAAGGCGACCAAAAACTTGCACCAAGACAAACTCGAGATCATAGGAGGAAGAACACTATGAGGAGGCTGAAAAGAGGAAGACTTTTACAGATTAGATTGGTTTTTAGAAAGATGATCCTTTTTGTAGGGCTGCTTTTTCACATTCTGTATTGGTGGGCAGAAAAAAGACTTCAATCATATCTTTTTGAATCATGACTTTGTTTGGTTAGTTTGGAGTTGTTTCTATGAGGTGTTTGACTTTCCTTTTGCTAGACACATGCTGTGTTTTAGAAAGCCTCCTAGGCGCATGCATAGTGCCTCGCCTTGCACACAAGTGCATCAATGTGGTGCTTTCAGTGAAGCCCTACGGCCCAAGTCCTAGGCATTGGGGTTTTTTTTTCATTATTTTAAAAAAGTAATTATTAGGGTTTTTTCCTTCCATATTAATTATAAATAATAAAATTTGCTTGGCCTAAATGGAATATTTTTTTTTCCTATGGTTACTTTTATTTTTTTCTTTTATATTCCAATTCAACTATCCTCTTTTTTATCTTGTATTTTTATATTATCTTGTATTATATATAGAGAGACTGCACCTTAAAAAAAAACCCACATTTTTTTTCCGCCTTGCACTTAAGCCCTAAAAGACTATTGTGCTTTATTATGCCTTGAGCATTGAAAAACATTAGACACAGAGATCACGGAGATGATTGAGGAGTTTCTTCTTCATCTGTCCTCTAGGTTGTAATTTATTTGACTGGAGTTTCTTTCTTTAATTGGATTCACTTGTGTGAGCTTTGATTTTTTTGGTCTTTCCTTATATAATTATTTTTTTTCTCAATGTAAGTCTTGTTCTTTTTTCTTGGTCTTCAATGAATTTTTGTGTATTTGAATTAAATGTGTTAGCATCGTTGAATTCTTTGTTTTCTTTGAACAATCACTTTTAACTGACTTTGTGAATTCCTTTACTGTAGAGCAAACTCAGAGTATATCTTGCACCATTTCTGTATGGCATGCGCTACTCCTCCTTTGGTCGTCATTTTACAAAAGTTGAGAAACTTGTGGAGGTATACTTGTTTTTGCAGCAATGTTTTTCTTCGATTTAAGAGTACTTTGGTTGTCTTATCTTTTTAATTATGGAAGCATGGTCATGATATGTTATACTGGGTACTTCAAGGAACTTGTTTGGTGACAACAAGATTGTATTGGGGGCAAAGTATCAAAAATCCATTGTCGAAGCATGATGTGTACTACTGCACATCGGGACTCCCAACGATAAGCCAGAATTCAAGTAGTACAACCTTAATTGAACTTGGAGATTTAAGACATATGAGAAATCCAAACTTCTCTCTTTTATGTACGTTCATTAAATAAACATAAAACTGCTCTAAGTTCTCTCTCTCCTCCTCTCCTCTCCCCTCCCTCCACCCCACTCCTTCCGATCTCCCCTCTCCGACAGCCAGGTTTTTTAAGCAGTCCTCTCTGTTAAGTCTCAGAGATCACCATGGAGGTGGTTAGCTGGAAAATTGACCAGTCACACTATTGCATTTGACATGAAGGAGATTGTTGCTTCATTGAAGATGTAGAAGCCGGCAGAAGCATCTCTCTATCCGTTTGCCAACTTAGATGGATCTGGTCAGCATTAACTGATCTTATCATTTTCCGGTAGGTTGACACTTCAGGAAATTTGGGGATGTCGACAAAGGCAGATTGAGAATTTCAAAGTTTCAAGCTAAGTTGGAATGGATACTGAGCTGTGATCATTGGCCATATTCAGGGGGCTCTTCAATATCAGAGTGTGCTTAGGTAGTGAGAAGCAAGACTGGAAGTTGTTTTGCTCAATGCTAGATAAGTTTGTCGAAAAACTGGATTATGCTAGATGGTTTTCTAATAATTCCCTCAAGATTCCTCCTTCGAATTTGAATAGGAAACTAAGTTATGTTGAATTGGCAAAATCAAGTCTTTCCAGTTCCCCTGTTCCAAGACCTATATTTAAGGTAATTGACCAGACTCCTAGTAAAAAAAGCAAGGCTCAAAAGTTAGTCCATCTTCCCCCTTCAAAACAGAAGGATTTGCTGATTAAGAATCTTGAAGTTGTGAAAGTCAATTTTGAAAATTTATGGACTATAACAAAGTTATTTGCCTCAGATGACTGGAAACTGATCCGTAAGGTTGGAAGCTTTTTTCCAATAAAATATTGTTACAAATCCTTTATACGATGAGAATGCCCTCATTAGCATTGACCGAGGATCAATTTTAGATCTCATCCATGAGGAAGGAAAATGGCAAGCCTGGGGGAATTTTCTCAAATTTGAAAGCTGGTTTAAATTTAAACACAGCCGGCCACTCGTCCAAAAAGGGAATGGCGGTTGGCTAAAAATTAAAAAACTTCCCTGGGATTATTGGTGTAGGAGTACCTTTGAGGTCATTGGGGATCATTTTGGAGGTCTCTTAGATATAGCCTCCGAAAGTCTAAATTTAATTAATGTTAGTGAAGTTCGGATTCAAGTTAAGAAGAATTCTTGTGGTTTTGTGCCATCCACGATTGAAGTCACTGATCTAAGGAGGGGAAATATATATCTTCATTTTGGAGATTATGAATTCCTAAACCATAATATTCCCCTCAGAGCTGAAGAGTCCTCTTTTAATCTTTAAATGAAAGGAATAAAGGAAAAGGGGCCCACTTCAGTAAATCTTTGAGTTATAACGATTTTAGCCCAAGAATTTCGGAGGACCTTAGCAAATTTATTGCAAAAAAGCGTTACAAAATGTTTCTGTTTTTAATATTCCAGTAGCCAAAGAGTCCTCTTTTGAGTCTTTAAATGAAAGGAATAAAAGAATAGGGGCCCACTTCAATAAATCTTTGAGTTATAACGAATTTAGCCCAAGCATTTTGGAGGAAAACCCATCAGACTTATTGCAAAAAAACGTTACAAAACGTCTGATTCTTTTCTTTTTGTTCGAACAGGGGCCAACTTTCTTCAAAAGTGGGTATTTTCAATCGTTCCAAGTGTGCCAAAGACAGCAATTCCTCACATATTCCAAAAATTCTTAAGCACTATATCGCGCAAACCTCCTTCAACAATGTGTGGGCTGCCTTGCTAAAATCTGAATTAAATGGGGTTTGTGACCTTAAAATCCCCCCTTTGGACTGTTTTCGGAATAACACCATCAAGCATTCAGTTTCTGCCAATAACCCAGATCTTTTGGAAGTTTACAGCTTTAAAATCCAGGTCCCTGAGAGTTTTTACAGGTCAGTAAATAGCACTTCTCCTTCAAAGTGTCTCAACATTTCAAATTCCTCCACCTCCACTGCAAAAACATCTTGTCAGCAAGGCTCCCCATGCAAAGCTGAATTAACTCCTAAAGACCAGCCGAAAATTTTCTCACCTATCAGTGTTAGTAGTGAAGAATAAGTTGCTCTTAGTGAAGTTGACCCTAAATTAGATTAAAAAATTGAAGGGACGGACTTAAATGTTTTGTTTAATGAGGAGGGTTTTGTCACAAATAATTTTCGTCCAGATTTGCCTAAAGAGTTGATGTCAATAGTCAGTGATTGTGGAATTATTGTGGTCTAATTTAGAAGTGCAGCCATCCCTATCCTTCTCTCCGCCATAATGAAGATTGTCTCATGGGTCACTAGGGGCATAAATGATTCCTCTTAATGTGCAGCACTAAAAAATTCATCATAATCTGCAATCCAGATGTGTTCATGATTCAAGAGTCTAAGAAAGATAGTTTGAATTCTGTTTTCATAAAATCACTGTGGAGGTCCAAGGTTATTGGCTAGAATTTGTGGCATCTGTTGCGCCATCTGGGGGAATTCTTGTCACATTTTCTTGGCTGGGAAAGGATTTTCTTTCTAGTGAGACCCTTTATCACATTTTTTTTTGTTTTGTCCCGTCTCTTATTGTGGCTAGGAAAGGATTTTGTCCTTGTTCAATTTAGTTTGGACTTTTGATCGCTCTCTAGGCGCTAATGTGGTTCAGCTGCTGTCGAGTCTGTTTTTTCCCAAAAATCTCGCATCATTTGGATAACTTTGTTAAAAGCTTTATTTTCAGAATTATGGTTTGAGTGGAATCAACATTTCTTCCATGATAAAGCAAAGTCAAAGAGCAGAAATTATGTGTGCAGTAGATCTTAGTGTTGCAGCTTGGTGTTCATTAAAAAATGAGTCTGCTAATTTTTCCATTCAAGATATTTACCTCAATTGGAATGCCTTTCTTAATCGAGCCTAACCATTGCCGGATCATTTTCTCTCCATTTGCAGTTCTTACTGTCTGAAGTTTGAAGCTTTGAAGTCTTGACCTTGTTTAATTTTATTTTGAGATTGTAATTGTTTTTTGGGGTTTCTTTTAATTTTCTGTTTTTTTTCTGGACCTGGTAATTGGCTGTTTGTTTGTTTTGTTTTGCTTTGATATTTACTCGATAGAACACCAAGTAGTGTGTTCTACTAGTTTATTTATCAGCCAAACTTTTACAGAAAACAGAACTAACACAGAGTCTTGAAAACAAAGTACAACACAAGAACTAATACAAAGTTCAACATAAAACAACAAAACAGTAAAGGAGTTCACGATAATGGAAATAACTTGCTACAGACTACAGAAACTGAACACTTTCTGCATTCCCTGCTCTCCAGGAAATTACAGCCCTCCACTTCCAGAAACTGACTAACCACCCCTCTCTTCCCTTCCTTCTTTCCCTTTTAACTCTCTCCCATGTAATTAACCATGGTCCCCACCAAGGTGGTTTCCACTTCTTTCTCCATTTCCCTTCTCTTGTTCACGTGCAACTGCCTCCTTTTTCCTCCAGCTATATTGTAAAATAATTGGTGGTCTATCATCACTTTTTCGGGATATGATGATTGACGCTATGGGGGTGTCGACCTAGTTGATATGTCCCCTTTCTATTTCTTCTTTATTGCTCTCTTTGTATAATTTTCTTGTACTTAGGGTTCTTATTAATAAAGAAGTTTTGTCTCCGTTTCAAAAAAACATGAAACTGCTCTCTCTCAGCAGTGTTTTCAAAGCGCAAGGGGCACCTCAAGGTGAGAGGCGACATAAAGGCAATGCCTGAGCGAAGCGAGGTGCAATGAATGAATAAATAAATAAATAATATATGAGGTAGAACATAAGTTTATAGACAAATGTCAAAGCCTCAAAGATTAATAATAGTTCTGTAATCAAGAAAAATGAACAAAATCGATTGTATAATTCTCTTGTACTTTCAGTTTGAGTTCTATTTAATAAAGAAGTTTGTCTCCATTTCAAAAAATAAAAAATAAAAATGAACAGAACTCTATAAGTACAAGTTTAAAACACCATCAAATATCAAATTCATCAACATCCCCATCTAACTCTATGGTTTCGTCCATTGCTCCTCGGCCATTGTTCTCCTTGATGTCTAATTCATCTAACTCTATGGTTTCGTCCATTGCTCCTCGGCCATTGTTCTCCTTGATGTCTAATTCCTCTTCATCGTCGTCCTCATCTTCATTACTAACTACTTGTATAGTTGGTGCTTGCTTTTGAACTCTAGAAGTGGAGGGAGAGGTAGTTGACTTTCCTTTTGATCTAGTGTACATGAGGGGTTCTCTAACGCCGCTAGCACGAGCTACATCTCCCCATGTGAGGTCGTTGTCATAAAAAACTAGCTCATTGTCAACTTCAGCTTCATCATTTTCTTCATCCAATGTTTCGACCAACCATTCATTACTCTCGTCGATATGATTTAAAGAGATTGGATCAAGTTGATCCTTTAGATTTTTTCTGAAAAGGAAACAACCTCATTTATTAATAAATGAACAATGAAACTAAATCTTATAGTATAAGAGGATTATACGATGAGCATTCAAACCAAGGATAAGGATGTGCATTTGAGCATCCCAGCTAAGTTGACACCCTCTTAGTATCCTTATCATATCCTACATAATAAAAAGATAGAACAACTAATAACGTCCAAGTGCAGGACTAACCACAACCAATACAACTCAAAAAGGACATAAGAAACAACTTCTAACCAGACTAGGAATTAAAAATACAGCCAGACAAAGAAAGATTCTGAAACGGTTGGAAACACCAGAGGCTGTGAGCCAAATCTGAATCATCAACAAGGAGGAAAGTTAAAAGGGCTGCCAGTTTAGTAAGATATATTGCATAGAGAAGTCTTTAAATTGTTTTCGTAGAGAGCATCACAAAGAGGCATTCAGACGTGCGCACTCGTATCTATTGAACCAAGAGGAGGCTTTATTGTGGAAGACTCGCAGATTTCTCTCAAACCACAGTTCCAACAAAATTTCCTTGACGGTATTGCACCAAAGCAAGGAGGCATTTTTTCATCATAACCGGACCAAGAAGTAACTGTCTAACATTATTCTTGCATTCTTTATCAAGGTCTCAGCTGAGATTAAAGGTGTGAAAGAGTTTACTCCTACACTTGGCAGCATATACACATTCAAACAAGTGCTGGAGTTCCGCATGAAATTTGAGATAGAATGGGCATACATGTGGCTAAATATAATGAGTGGGTAACTTCTTTTGCATAATGGATGCACAAATTGAACTCCTGAACAACATAATCGATAGAGTTATACTTACCCTCGGGCTTTTAGATTTCTGAAGGCTTTTTTCCAACTGTAGGTCCATCGGAGTGGCAGGAGACAAGTGCTTCGATAATGACTTTACTGAAAAAACCCCATTAGTTTCCATTAACCAGATTCTTTTATTCTCAATATTGGATAATCTTGTCCTTTCCAAGGAGCCCAGGAGAAGTTGAAAATTAGAGATTTCAAGCTCCTAACAATCTTCTGAAATCAAGAAACCCAGAGGAAGTGGAGGCGTTCCAATGTTCTACAACCGAGCCTTTTGGATTAAGGGCAATTCTGTACAGCTTGGGAGTGTGGTCTTCAAAGCAATTCTATCCATTCATGGATCCAACCAAAACAAAATTTTGTCACCCTTTCCAACTTTAAAAGCTGCCACACTATCTAGAAATATTTATCCAAGGGCTTCTTAAACTTGAATTTTCTTTGCCACTTGTGTGCCACTGGAAGAGGCTACTCCCGTGAATACTACAAACCACCTTATACCATAGAGAGTTTTGTTCTGCCATGAACCTCCACCTCCACTTGGCAAGAAGAGTAATGTTTCTAAATTTCAGCTTGTCCAGCCCAAGGCCCCCATCTCCTTGGGGTTTGGAAACTAATTCCCATTTCACTAGGTGGTTCAACTTGCTACCGTTGTTCCCTTCTCAAAAGAAGTTCCTCCATGGTTCTTTCAATGGAATTAGAGATTTTTTTGGCATGAGGAATGTTTAGCAATTCCTCATGGATGCCGCTAAGGAGATCTTACTTTCCCCAATATTAATTCCGCATATAGATGACTTTTCCCAATTTATCTTTTGCCCATAACACTAAAATATTTCAAGCGTCTTTTTAACGTTTTCATGAATAACTTCATCAAACTTGGAAAATATTAAGGTGTTGTCTGCAAATTGAAGGAGGGGAACATGAACATTGTTCTTTCCTACCATGAAACCTTCATACAAACCGTTCAAGTGTAGATTTGAGATGAAACTACTAAGCACTTCGCTAACCATAAGAAAAGAAAGAGGGAAAGGGGATCCCCTTGCTTTAACCCTCTTGAGGCTTGAATTCTTCCTCTGGGCCTCCCATTGACGAATTCTGAATACTTAGGGTTTTTAACACAATCCATGATCAATCCAGCACACAAGCAGCAGAGACAGCGGAGTTTGAAGGCGTTTTCGGAGGCAGTGTCTGTTCCTAACAGAGAAAACTAGGGTTTTCACAACTATGTCTTGCTTGGATATACAACAAGTTCTCAATGATTACAAAACCAAAGACCCACTCACCATCACTACTCTCAAGCTCAATCAAAAGGCTCTTTCTGATATAAATGGTTTGTCCCTTTTCAAAAACTTGGAGAAGCTTGATTTGACATTCAACAATCTCACATCGCTTCAGGGGTTGGAGTCATGCACCAATTTGAAGTGGCTCTCAGTTGTACAAAACAAACTTGATAACTTAAAAGGAATTGAAGGGCTTTCTAGACTTAATGTATTAAATGCGGGAAAGAATAAGCTTCGGTCAATGGATGAAATTAGACCCCTTGTTGGCTTTTGTGCTTTGATTTTGAATGACAATGAGATTGCTTCTATTTGCAAGCTTGATCAGATGAAGAACCTGAATACTCTGGTTCTTTCTAGAAATCCAATCCACAGTATTGGAGATTCTTTGTTGAAAGTGAATTCAATGAAAAAGCTATCCCTTTCTAACTGCAAACATCAATCTATTGAATCCCTCAAGTTTTGTATCGAACTTAAAGAGCTTAGACTTGCTCACAATGAAATCAGGATGCTCCCCAATGCTTTGGCTCATAACAAGAAGTTGTTGAATTTGGATTTGGGAAATAATGTCATCATGAGATGGTCAGATTTAAAGGTATTGAGTTCATTAGGCTATATGAGGAATATTTATTTTCGAGGGAATCCTATTGCTGAAAGTGCTAAGTTAGATAAAAAGATTTGTCGACTGGTTCCAGGCTTGCGTGTATTGAATGCGAGATCAATTGATAAATGCATTCAGAATGAGAATGATAATGGGAGTGATAAAGAAGACGACACTCCAATCAGGAGCCTAGATCGTCAAAAAGAGAAAAAGGATAGAAAACTGAATGGGAATGTTGAAACACACCCGTCTGTTCAAGGCACTGATGGCAAACTTGATCATACTAATGGTGCTGATGTGGACAGGAAGTTGGAACGCAAAAAACGTAAGATGGATAAGGTCACCAGGGAGGAGAAAGTAATTCCATCTCTTGACAATAAGATAAATCTCGGTACCAATGATATTGATAAGGAAAAGAAGACTTCAAAGCAGAAAAGAACAAAAAGCAATAAGGAGCCATCTTTGCCAATACACAAGGAGACACTTACCAAGATTGAAAACCATAAGAAGAAAGCAAAGAAGGAAGGGGAAAGGCAGATTGGTGTTATTGACGACGCTGAAGTGCCATTTGAACAGCTTTTCGGAGATGATCTTATTGAAGACATGGATGCTGTTCTCCAAAAGGTTGGTGAGAAAGAAGTAGAGGAGATGAATTTAAAGCCTAACTTGGCATCATTTTCAGCTAATAGAAAGGAATCTAAAAGCCAAGATCGAGTTGGAAGGTTACAAATATCCCCAATAGTTGAAATTGGAATGGACGGAATATCAACATGGGGGGATGAGTAATTGCAATGCAAAGGCATTCAGTTACTTAGGAAAATTTGGATCAATCATGGCAGCACCGTGGTCGGACAGGTGTGGAATGCAGTAATAGAAAAAGAGAATGGGTTTTAGAAACTCATTTCAGTTGTTGGTCTTGCAATGAGCTATGAAGCGTCTTTTGATTTGGGGGAGTTCATGAGATGGAGGATTTTTACTTTTCTGACTTAAACAAGTGACATGCCAAAAGATTTTGTAGCTTGTTGGTACCTGGGCAAGTTCTAATTTGAAACTTACATATTTCTTCTTCAACAGCCTTAAAATAGTGCATAATTAGAACTGTTAATGCCTAAATTGAAACAGAGGTGTTTGGGGGTATATTATTTCAGTTTTTATATTATTTCTATAATAGAGTTTGCCTTGTGTCTCTTAAAAAAAAAACAACACAATCCATGATCGAAGAGATGATCCATCAATGATTGAAATTTTTCTGCTTCAAAATTCTTTCCAAGAAACCCCAATCAACTCGATCAAATGCCTCTCTAAGGTCCAGTTTGTAATCCATCCTTGCTTTTTTTGGACCTATAATACTCCACAACTTTATTTGCAATAAGTACAGGATCCAGAATTTGGCGGCCATCCAAAAAGGCACTTTGAGTGAGAGCTCTAATACTGGGCATAATTATCTTCATTCTTTCAGCAAGCACTTTTGCAATCAATTTGTACAGCAAAGTAGTGAAACTTATGGGCCGGAAATCAATTACCTTTACTGCATCTTCCTTTTTCTTGATCAAGCAAATAAATTTCTCCTTTACATGCATTTAGTTTCCCAGTCCCATAAAACTCATTGAATAATTTACAAAGATTTTCCTTGAGGAGATCCCAAAATTTGATGAAGAATTCTACTGTGAAGCTATCCGGACCTGGAGCCTCTGTTTCTTCCCATTGATTTTAATGCTGCCCTGATCTCCACCAAACTAAATTTTGAAATAAGCCTTTTATTTTGATCGGCTGAAACTACAGACCAATAAAAAACGGAGGTGTGAGGAGATTTCTCATAGAGGGTGCTGTAGAAATCAAGTATTAAATGCTCAATTTCAAAGAATAAAGTGGTTGGGTTTCCTTGATTATTAACAAGCTTCGGAATTAGACTTCTTTTTTTTTTTTTCTCCCCCGATGAGAACGATGGAAGAAACTCATATTTTTGTTCCCCAATTTCAGCCAAGTCAACTTAGTTTTCTGGATTATATCTCTTTCCTCCCTTCTACAAAGAGCTAGAAGATCCACTCTCTTATTAACAATAAGTGATCCACTGTGCACGTATCCGGTTGATCATATTTTTTCTCTTCTAGTGCGATGGCTTTTAATAAGGTTTCTTCATGACTTTTCTGTTTTCTTTCATAATCTGAATGCCATGATTTGAGTTGACCCTTAATGTTTTGGAGTTGAGTTGATAAGGCAAAGCCCATCCAGCCCGGAGGAGTGCTTGTGGTTAATGAATTTTCAATAAATTGGCAGCAATGCTTGTCTAGCAACCAGCTGTTGCAAAATCGAAAAGGGGAAGGCTCCCACTCGAATGCCCCTGCTTCTAATAAAAAAGGGAAGTGGTTTGAGGAGATCCTTACTTGACGAGTTACACGTGTGTTCGCAAAAGCCTTGTCCCGGTCAAAAGTAACTAAAAATCTGTCAAGCAATGATCTCAAAACTACTCTTCCTTCTCTTGACCATGTTAATTTTCTGTTCAGTAAAATAACTTCAATGAGTTTCCATTCTTCAATGAATTTATTGAATTTCCTCATTCATGCCACAAGTCATTCTACTTGCTGGAAATCGCTCCCCTTTGATTTGGTCATATTAAAATCCCCTCCCAAACACCAAGCTTCTATATAATAACCAATGAGGGAGAGCAGCTCTGACCAAATGAATTTTCTCTCTGTAATCAGTAGGTCCATAAATATTGGTTACCCAACACAACTTATTGCACATTGTTCTGCATTTAACTGACAGTGAGTGGCCCCTTCCAATACTTCAATAAAAGAAAATTTACTTTCATCTCACTTGGTTAACATTCTTCCTGATTTTCCATGAGCTTCAAGAAAGATCCATCCAGTTCCTTTTGATCTCCAAGTGGATTGAAAACAAAGTATTGACCCATTCCAATCTTGAAAGAAATATGGGAAAAAGGAAGATGACAATAGGCAGTAGCTTATAATCCTTTTCCGTGGGATATATGAGGAAGACTTGACACTGAGAATAGGCTTTTGGTTGGAAATGTGAGGAGCTATAATAAGCTGTGAGCACCTTCCACCCAACAGAGAACTTTTGCTTGTAATATCTTTGAATCCACTTGGTCAAAAGGGCCTTAGTATCTCTCCACCTGGCTGCTGTTAGCTTGCACTGCTATTTGGATTCTTGGTTGTGGCCTCTTGATCCTACTTCTGGTTTTACTGTTAGATCCCTTATAGCTGACTTAGTGGGCACGGTTGATCCATTATTGTCTGATTTTTGTTCTTTGATTTGGAAAGATAGATTTTCCTAAAACGATGAAAATTTTTCTTTAAGATCTTAGTTGGGGTGCCATCAATACTGCTGATTGTCTTCCACGTTGCATGCTTTATATGTCTATTTCTCCTTCTTGGTGTCACATGTGTTGCTGCTACGCTGAATCTTCGATCCATTTGTTTTTCCATTTTCCTCTTGCTGCCAATTTTTGGGATATTCTTTTTAGGCTTTTTGATGGTCTTATACGTGTCTTAATAACATTTTGGACACATTGGCTTCTCTTCTGGTGGGTCAACCCTTTGGTGGTACAAAGATGACACTTTGGTTGACATGCGGCGTTCTTTTGGTATCTGTGGGGTGAAAGGAATAAGTGGCTTTTTCATGATTCTTCTTCCTTGTTCAAATATTTTATGGAATTTGTTCTGTCTATTTCTTTTCCTTGGTGTAAAGCTAAGCCCCCCCTCTCTCTATAGATAATCTATTTTAGTTAACAATTGGACATCCTTCTCTTCTATAAGTTCCTTTAGGTGTTTGGGGTTTTCCCCAGATTTCATTTATAAATGAAATGTTTTTTTTACAATTGGACTTCTCTTCTGTACTGGGTATCACCCGAACCCCCTTGCAAAATTAGTTTCTTCACATTATCCCTCTTCACAAAGTGGGAGGAGGCATTTATGAATATTTCTAAAGTGAATACTTCTTTGATGTCCTGACTTATTAAAAGTGTATTGAATTTTCAGATCGCAAAGAACATGGAAGTGTTTATATGGTCCTGAGATTATAAGAGTCTTAATAATCAGGATAGGCTTCAGAATTTGATGAGGTTTAACCTTTTTGCCTGTTCATGCAGTTTGTATATGGAAAAGGAGGACAATATTTATCACCTTTTTCCTCATTGCTTCTTTGCTTCCAAGGGAAGAAGCTTTCTGCTTAGTACCTTCAGATTTCCGCTTGTCTTTCTAATTCTAATCATATTGATGACTGGCTTTCTCAAGTGAAGTTGAAGTCCTTTGGGGTATGCTGTCGGGGCATTCCTTTAGTTGCGTTGGCTTGAAAGTAACTTTAAACTTTTTGAAGCAAGTCTTCTGATATAACTTCTTTTGGTGGAAATTTACAACTCATCTCCTTGTGGTGGGCTCATAGTTATAGCCAATTCTTTTGCAATTATCCAATTTCTTTGCATCACAACAATTGGTCAAATTTTCTGCAATTAGTTTTTTTGGGATGGGGTTCACTTTTCACCGTCCCTAAGCTGTTTCTACTTCGCTTTTGTCTGATGATGTCTCTTATAAAACATCAATGTGTGATAGCAGAAGGAAATTGTTAGCAGCCGGTCTTTTTTGCTGTCCAGACATATGGACGTGTTTTCTCCATTATTTTTCCTGTTTAATTTTTTCTCGCTCTCATTATTTTTTCCATTTCATAGTCCTTGTAAATACTAAAATGTCTTCTGCAATGCAGATTGTTGATAGGCTTCATTGGTACATAGAGAAAGGCAATACAGTAAGTCCATTATGTTGATTTGTTTGATTTTTATTATATTGAGCAGAATTCGTTATTTATTTTTCTTAGTGCAACATTTTCTTTCAATGCATTTCATTGTTAGGAGGCTATCTGTTACCTTAAATATTCTTTAGATTCATTATGCACTCCACAATCTCACAAAAAGTACAAGCCTCGTATGTTATCCTTTTGAACTCCTATGATTGTGAAAGTTGAGAGATGTTTACAATCATGGAACCACTCGGGGAGGGGGGGGGGGGGTCATCTAACTCTTCTACAAGCAACCCTTTCAAACTCCCCACGTCCTACTTATCCTTATTTACAAAAAGAAAGGTATCGTCTATGATTGCAGGATTGAAAGATTTTAGAATAAAAAATAGAAGCCATGTTAGATATTCTCTTCGAATTGTGCTCAGGGCAGCAAGTTAATTGGGAGAAGTAAGCATTATATGGAGGCAATATTGATGAGGCTACATTGATCTCTACTTCTTCAAGGCTGAATTGGGAGGCTGGTAATTGCCTTTATATATCTTGGCTTACCTCTTGGTGGTTATTCTAAACAGCAGTCTTTTTGGCAGCCTGTTATAGATAAAGTCCATTTGAAACTCGATAAATGGAAAAGGGTATAACTTGTCCAGAGGGGCCGTTTAACTTTTTTTTTTTTTAAGATAAGAAACATTTCATTGATAAAATGAAACAGGGGAAACCCAAACTCCTAAAGGTGATTAAAAAAATATAGCCAATTAGAAAAGAGAAAGGAGAGACTATAGTTCTTAAAAGGGTGCCCATTTTTGTACCAATAAAAAGCAGTAGATAAAATGGTGTCCAAAAAAGAAGTACAAGAGGCAGTAGAGTCCTGAAACAGCCTCCTATTGTGCTCAGTCCATAAAGTCTAGGAGAAGGCACGAACAATAGCCAACCAAATTGTCTTTTTACATCCCACAAAAAGGTGACCCACCAAGAAGTTTTTATTGGAAAGAGAGATCGACCAACCAAAAAGCATCCCAGATGATGTGCCAAAACTGAGTAGCAAAGGAACGTGCGCAAATTGGTGAGAGGCAGATTCCGCAGCAGTTTGACACACAACATACCAAGTAGGAGAAAAAGACATATACGACATTTGGCGTTGGAGGCAATCAGCAGTATTAATGGCACCGTGACTAAGTTCCCAGAATAATTTAATTTTCTTTGGGTAGTGATCAGACCGAATAATAGAATAAAGATTTCTGGTAGAGGACCTATTGAACAAGTTAAATCATCAATTAGGGATTTAACAGTAAAAGAAGCAGAGGAATCAATGACCCGTTAAACTTTATGTAATTCAGTTTTGGCCAACCTACCAACTTATAATATGTCCTTATTCAAATGCCTTTCTTGGTGATACAAGAATTGGAGACTTTTATGTAACTTCTTTTGGGAAGGTCAAAAAGGCAACAAGCTGAATCCTTTGGTTAAACAGGAGTTAGCTTCGAAAGCTCTAAAAGATGGTGGTCTAGGGATTGGAAATGAAAACAGAAATACAGCTTTATTGTTTAAATGGAGTTGGAGAATCCTTAAGGAGCAGGACTCTTTATGGTGCAAAATTGTTAGAAGTATTCATGGAGTTGATCCAAATCTTTGGTGCACTTCGGGTAAGCTTGGTTTAGGTTTGAGAAGTCCATGGATCAGCATTTCAAGTTGCAAAGTTTAAGCTTGGTAATGGAGGAATATATTCCTTTGTACAGATTCATGGTGTACTGTCTTCTCCTTTGGATGGTCTACTCCTATTCCCAATGATATTTGGGCCTACTCACTCTAACATATCCTTTTCAATGAATAAAAAGGGATTATGTGGACACATATGATTCATGCTTATGAATTACATAGAAGAAGAGAATGGACTGCTTCTTCAACGATGTTTTTTGTAGTTCTTCCTCCACAGGGATGTTTGTTGTAGCTCTTGATTTCAATCCCCACCCTAAGGTCATTTCAATTATCATGCTACAGTGATGAGCAACAAGTAGATTGACCTTCAACAATACCATTTGCCAATAGGTTTGCCATAATGCTCTAACAATAAAGTTTATCAAGAAATTAAAATTTCAGATGAGCAACCTTGCTCTGATACCAATTTTTGGATCGGTATGGCAACCCTAGAGGGGTGAATAGGGTTTAAATAAACTTTTTTGACAAATAAAAAGTAAAATCAACTAATTAGATACTTTTTAAATTTAAATAAAGAACTTTGTAAACTTTGTTAAATAACAAGATTGATAAAAATATATGAATGGAAGTATGCAATCAAACTCAACCAATAAGAGTATGTAACTAAAATTAAATTAAAAAATAATTAGAAAAGAGTTAGAGAAGAAGACACCGTAATTTTATAGTGGTTCGGTTAAACTCAACCTACATCCACTTTCCCAAGCACCTCTTGGGATTTTGATTGAAAATCTTCTTTGGACTCTTTCCACGGATTTGAGCCGAACCGATTCTTGCTCCTTTTTCGGGTTCAAGAGCAAACCCGATCCTTTCCACGGGTTAGGATCCAACCGTTACAATATGTTGAAGTTTTTAAATCATACAAAAGAAAACTCTCTAAAAGAGTGAGTATATAATTTGAAGCTCACAAATTTAATCCTCACAATACAATAAGAAGCTCTCAAGAATAAGATGAAAAGAATAAAAATTGGAAGCTTTAGAGAGAATAACAATGTTGGCTTTTTGCTTGAGGATTGTAAAGATGTTGTGATCTTGTGTAAATGTGAAGTATTTAAAAAGAGATGAAAGATAAATTCAAAATCATTTGGGTCATTAGATATAAGTAAAAGAAAAATGAATGGTGAGATTTAAACTTAATTAGTCGTTAGACACAATACAAATAATAATATAATAATATGTCTTTTCAAAATACTTTGTTTAAAAAGAAATCAATAAAGCAACTTCACCATCTTTTAAAACAACTAGCCGTTAGACACAAGGAAAAATAATAATATTAAAATCATTTTCTTTTTAAATTCATTTTCTTATAAAAGCCAATAAAACATAACAAAAAGCCACATTTGTTACTCCTTCATTGCTCCAAGTGGCTTTCTCTAATTGGTTCAAATTGAATGCTTGGTCGCCACGTCACCATCTCGGGTATTTTTTTTGTTAACCTTCTTTTAGCAATATTTTCTTCATTTGAACTTCGATTTGGGTGATTCAAGAGGCGTTAGAATCATTTTTCCAAGCTCTACGATATGGCTATTCAAATTAATAAAATTGTCAATAAAAAAATCAGATTTGTTATCATCAAAACATAAATTAATTGAATAATTAAAATAAATAAATTTGAGATTAAGGGCCAAAAAGCCAACAATCTCCCCTTTTTTATGATGACAAATCATTGAAGAAAAATAACTTGAAACACACATGATCAACAAGTAATTCTATTATCAAGATGTATAACCATAAAGCTCATGTATATATTTCACCACAAAGAACATACTTGAAAACAATTGATAAGAGAACCTTCTTTGTCCTTAATTAATTTTTTTTCTCTAAAAAAATATGCATTATTCAATAGAAACAATTATGCAACAAATTGATAAAAACATATTTTTCTTATACTTCTCCCCCTTTGGAATCATCAAAAACAATACCAATGAAGTTAGCTCTCCCAAAAAACATGAACACATACAAAATGTCTAATTCTCCTCCTATCAATATGCATTACGGTAACAATATCAAGTAAGATATAAAATCAAGATGCATCCCAACGAATAATTCCAAGCTCAAGCCTATTTTTACAAAAGCTTTCTTCACTCAAAGGCTTGGTAAATATATCCGCTAATTGATTATTGGAGCTTACAAACTCAAGAGTAATATGACCATTTTGTACATGCTCTCTAATAAAGTGATGCCTAATATCTATATGCTTAGTTCTAGAATGATGAATAGGATTCTTAGTCAAATTTATGGCACTAGTATTATCACAAAATATAGGCACATTATCAAATTTTAATCCAAAATCACAAAGAGCTTGTTTCATCCAAAGAATTTGTGCACAACAACTAGCAACCGCAATATATTCCGCTTCGGTAGTGGATAAGGCAACCGAATTTTGCTTTTTACTAAACCAAGATACTAAGGAACTACCAAGAAATTGACAAGTCCCACTAGTACTTTTACGGTCAAGTAAACTACCGGCAAAGTCCGCATCGGAATATCCTACCAAATTAAACTCAACATTTCTAGGATACCATAATCCAACATCAATAGTTCCAAGCAAATATTTAAGTATCCTTTTAACGGCATGGAAATGTGATTCTTTAGGACAAGATTGAAATCTAGCACAAAGACATACACTAAACATGATATCGGGTCTACTAGCGGTCAAATAAAGTAAAGATCCGATCATACCTCGATAAGTCTTTATATCCACACACTTACCTTTTTCATCTTTGTCAAGCTTAGTGGTAGTGCTCATAGGAGTTTTTGCAACTTTACCTTCATTGAATTTGAATTTCTTGAGCAAATCCCTTGTGTATTTTTCTTGACTTATGAAGATGCCATCCTTGAGTTGTTTGATTTGAAGGCCAAGGAAGAAACTAAGTTCTCCCATCATACTCATCTCAAACTCATTATGCATACACTTGGAAAATTCTTCACACAAAGATGAATTAGTAGAACCAAATATAATATCATCCACATAAATGCACTATAAGCATGTCATTATTTTTAACTTTAATAAATAGAGTATTATCAATTTTTCCCATCTTAAAGTCATTCTCAAGTAAAAACTTGCTAAGTCTATCATACCAAGCTCTTGGAGCTTGTTTTAAGCCATAAAGAGCCTTTTCCAACTTATAAACATGATTAGGTAAATCAAAACTTTCAAAGCCCGAGGTTGTTCTACGTAAACTTTCTACAATATAACCGTTTAAAAAAGCACTTTTTACATCCATTTGATACAAAATGAAATTTTTATAAGAAGCAAAAGCAAGCAACATTCTAATAGCTTCTAATCTAGCAACCGGTGCAAAAGTCTCTTCATAATCTATACCTTCTTCTTGACAATAACCTTGAGCTACAAGTCTAGCTTTATTTCTAATGATATTTCCATTTTCATCCATCTTATTTCTAAAAACCCATTTTGTTCCGATTATAGATGCATTAGAAGGCCTAGGGACTAATTTCCAAACTTTGTTTCTTTCAAATTGATTTAATTCTTCTTGCATAGCTAAAATCCAAAACTCATCACATTCGGCATCTTTAAAACTTCTAGGTTCAATTTGAGACACAAAAGCAAGATTACTAAATAAATTAAGAGAAGAACGAGTTTTGACACCTTGTTCGGGATTGCCAAGAATTAGATCCTTGGGATGGGATAGAGCATATCTCCACTCTTTAGGCAAGGATGAAGAACCCTCTTCTTTCTTTTCTATGATGTTCACATCTTGCATACTTGGAACAAGTAAATCTCCAAAATCTTTTTCTAAATCATCACTACAAATAGACTCATTAGAAACATTATTCCAAGATTCATCAAATACAACATGAATAGATTCCTCAATAACTAAAGTTTTCTTATTGAAAACTCTATAAGCTTTACTAGTAGAGGAATATCCTAGAAAAATACCAACATCCGTCTTAGAATCAAATTTTCCAAGTTTTTCTTTGTTATTCAAAATAAAACATTTACAACCGAAAACTTTGAAATACCCAATATTTGGAATTTTACCATGCCAAAGTTCATAAGGAGTTTTATCTAAAGAGGGTCTAACTAAAACTCTATTTGAAACATAGCAAGCGGTGTGAACGGCTTCCGTCCAAAAATATTTAGGTAAACCATACTCATTCAACATTGATCTAGCAAATTCTTGCAAAGTACGATTTTTCCTTTCAACTACACCATTTTGCTACTTCCTCTGCTCGAAATGCATCTAAAAATTTTAGGGATGCATATAATCATTGGACAAAGGCCAATGACAAGGCCTGTGTGTATCTCTTGTCTAGTATGTCTGACATACTAAGCAAGAAACACAAAACCATGGTCATTAGACGTCAGATCAAGGATTCGCTTCAAGAGATATTTAAGAAGAATTAAAAAGAAAGTAAATATAATTTACTTGCCTTAGAAACATGTTTAGTGGAAAATGACCAAAATGTCTAGATACTTGATTTAGGAGCCACTAGTCATGTTTGCTCTTCTTTACATAAAACTAGTTCCTTTAAGCAGCTCGAGGAGGATGAGATACACTCAAAGTTAAAACGAGAGATGCCATTTCAGCTCGTGTAATGGGAGATGTTAAATTTTCTTTTTAAAATAGATTCTTGTTTTTAAAAAACTTGTATATAGTTCCTAAGATTAAAAGGAATCTTATATTTATTTCTTGTCTTATTGAACAATCATATAATGTAACATTTTTCTTTAAATGAAGTGTTCATTTCTAAGAATGGTGTACACATTTGTTCAGCTAAGCTTGAAGACAACTTTTGTATGTATTAAGACCTAACAAAGCGAAAGCAATTTTAAATCATGAGATGTTTAAAACTGCTAATACTCAAAATAATACCTATCTTTGGCATTCAAGATTAGGTCATATTAATCTCGATAGGATCGGGAGATTGGTAAAGAATGGACTTCTAAATGAGTTAGAAGATGATTCATTGCCTCCATGTGAATCTTGTCTTGAAGAAAAGTTGACTAAAGAGACCTTTTACTAGAAAATGCTATGGAGCCAAAGAGCCCATAGAACTTATACATTCAGACCACTATGGTCCAATGAATGTAAAAGCTAGAGAAGGTTTTGAATACTTCATCTCTTTTATAGATGATTATTCAAGGTATGATTATTTATACTTAATGAAACGTAAGTCTGAAGCTCTTGGAAAGTTCAAGAAGTATAAGGCTGAAGTTAAAAATCTATCAAGTAAAAAAATTAAAATACTTTTATCTGATCGAGGTGGAGAGTATATGGATTTGAGATGATAGAACATGGAATCTAATTACAACTTTCAGCACCTGGTACACCTCAACAAAATGGTATATTAGAAATGAGAAATAAAACCTTGTTAGACATGGTTCGTTTAATGATGAGTCATGCTCAATTGCCTTGCTCGTTTTGGGGGTATGCAGATTGAACAATGTTCCTCGAAAAGTGTTTCTAAAATACCTTTCTGTAACGATCCAACACTTTATACTAAGGTGAGATCATTACCACTAAAACAAATAAAGACTTTTTATTTAAATCAAAGAAAATACTAAGTTTTAAAAAGAAACACTCATAAAATATAAGTAAAGTATATAATAAAATATTAGTTCGGAACCTATTTAAAATAAAAAAATATATCTAAAAGTAAACATGGGTTCTGAAATAAATTTAATACTCAAAACATAAATGTGGAAGAAAACATAAGATGTTCCCTATGACGATCCACGGTCACTTCTTGCCATTCGCGAGCTTGCCTTTACCTGCTCCTTTACCTGAAAAATTAAACATAGAAAAGGTGAGTATAAATTTATACTAAGTAAGAGACCCACTACTACTCCTGCTACGTGTCTGTTAACCTCTCGTTATAGTCCTGTAAGAAAATATCGAATATCTATTGTGCTCCCAAACGTACGCTATCCAGTGATCTTGTAGGAACACATCTAGACTCTTGGTGAACCCGAAGGAGTCACCCTAAAGAAGTGTAAGTGATCCTATTGATTCACATATAAAAGCTAAGCCACACAAACATAAATAGGTGGTGATCCCGAGGGACACCCATATGATACGACTCTAACAGGTAAAGCTAACACAACATCATAGTCTATACATATAACATAACATAAATAACATATCTCAAACATGATGTATCTCAACCATAGTATATCTCATTCATAACATATCGTGGTCATCACATATCTTAGTCATACATAACGATTTTTTATGTAGCTATCATTATCTAACATTCTTCACAGTCACATCACATGCATCATGGCTACGTTAATGCATACTAAGGGAAAACATAATGTAAGGATCTAATAATAAAACTTCTTACCTGGAGATTAATTATCAACTAATTCAGTCATAAACATAAACAAAATTAAAATTATTAATTTTGTCAACCATCACCCAACTATTTAATTAAGCATCAAACTTCCAACTATTTAATTAAGCATCCAAACTGACCCCCAAGATTAAGGTTGAATCAAACAAAACCTTGAATGGAAAATTTCGGAGTCTCAAATCCTCAAATTAACACTTGAACCTTCAAACAAAAATAATTTAACTCATTCCATTGTAAACTTATTTAAGATCCAAAAAATATTCATTTGGGCATACCAAACCAACACAGCTCAAGAGATACCAAAAAGCAACTTGGCTTAAACTAAGGCAGAAATGGCCCACGCGGCTCTGCAGGAGGAGAATCGACTTGGCAGTCAGCTCGGGTGCACAACTCACAAAAGGAGAAAGAAATCGGCTGTGACAAGCGCGATTTACGAAGGAGTAGATAAGTGGCTCTGTGATGCACAGATCGACTTGCTCAAGCAAGGGTTCGTTTAACGATTGCCGGCAATGAGATCTGGGTGGCACGAGACAGAACTTAACGACGGTAAGGCTTAATGAAAACGTTCAAAAACTAGATGATTGATGAAATGAAAAGAGAGAGATTCCTCGGCTTCACCTACATGCAAACGTAGGAGGTGGGGGTGCATAGTCGGCTTGTGCGACTTCGTCACTAAGGAACAAAGGAGGAATGACGGTGTCAACAAACGACGAGCGGTGATCCTTGCAACGGAGCACGATGGCGGCTGGGGTTTGTGAAGAATTAAGAAGATGATGAATAGTTCCCTTTTTTGCACGTTTCACAAGGGTTAATTATATATAATAATAATAATGATATTTATTATTATTATCATTATTCCTTTTCTTTTGCTAATTAACAAATTAACCAAAATCAAATCATACTTTCTCTCCTCGTTAAATACCCATCAAACCAAACTTTTTACTTTCCCCAAAAATACAATATCTTTCCAAATAATTAGATTTTCCACAATATAATTATTTTCTCTCTAAAAAATATCTTTCCTAAAAAAATCAATAATATATTATTCTACCCTTCCATAACTTAATTAATTATATACATATATAATTAACCAATAAACTTAAATCTCACCAAAATTTTCAATAGTATAATTAATTAAATAATCTTCCACTGAACATTCAATTAATCACAATTTCCACAATACTAAAAAAATTATAACACCCAATTAAATCCATCATAAATTAAATTAAACTAAGATAATTAAAAAAATAAAATTACCTTAATTTTTGGGTGTTACAGTTTTTGAATTTAAATAATTTTTAGACGTAACCAGCCTTAAGGACAGCATGTTGTACAAGTTATCGACCCTACTGCACCTGTCACTCATGCATACCTTGCTGCCATGGAGCAAATGTACATAGACTTATTGTTCAAAGTATTGGCACAGTGACAACCTACCTAGGATATCCAAACAACTCATGTACGGACACCGGCTGCAAGTGTTTAGATCCCAGTTGCGGGAGTTTAGGCCCCAATTGTAGCATATAACCTACTTGATATGCTTTCAGCAGAAGCCAAACACCTGAGGGATTTCAGGAAGTATAACCCTCGGACTTTCGATGGATCCTTGGCAAACTCCACCAAGGCGCAGATGTGGTTGAGTTCGGTGAAGACTATCTTTCGTTACATGAAGTGCTCCAATGACCAGAAAGTTTAGTGCGTCATGTTCTTACTGACTGATAGAGACAGAGGCTAGTGGAAGTCCACATAGAGGATGTTGGGTGGAGATATGAGTCAGATCACCTAAAAGTAGTTTAAGGAGAATTTTCATGCCAAATTCTTCTTCGTGTCAAGAGTTCTTAAAGTTGGAGCAAGGCAATATGGCCATAGAGGAGTATGATCAAGAATTCGATGTGTTATCCCGATTTGCACCTGAGTTAGTGAGAACTGAGACTGAGAGAGTTGACAAGTTTGTCAAAGGCATTAAGTAGGAGATCCAGGGTTTCGTTAGAGTCTTTAGACTAGCTACCTAAGATGATGCACTACACATGACAGTGGATTTGAGTTTGCATGAGAGGATAAAGATGGCCAAGGCTGTAGAGAATGGTCCAATTGTAGGGTAGAAAAGGAAGGCTTAGCAGTAGCCTACAGTAGCACCACAAAGGAATTTGAGATTAGGTGGTTTGTTCCAGCAGCTTAGACAGTAGGTTGTTGAGGCAGGCAAAACCTTGAAGGAAGTATACATGTGTTCTAATTGTGAAAGGTCTCATTCAGGTCATTGCCTAATAGGAAGTAGTATATGCTACAAGTGTAGGCAACCTGACATATATATAGCTGATAATTACCCTCAGAAATAGTTTGAACCTATCTCGAACTAGACTTCTACATCTCGATAGGGGTGAGTTTTTGCCACTAATCAACAGGAGGCTGAGAAAGCTTACACAGTGGTGATAGGTACACTCCTAATCTTGGAGCACTTTGCTTTATTATTATTTGACTCGGGGTCCTCTCATTCTTTTATATCGCCAATTTTTGTTCAACATATGAGTTTACAAGTAGAACCCTTGAGTTATATGTTATTTGTCTCTACTCCATCTGGAGAAATTATGTTGTCGAAAGGAAAGATAAAAACATGTTAAATAGAAATAGCATATCATGTTTTAGATGTAACTTTATTAGTATTACACATGCAAGACTTTGATGTAATATGGGCATGAATTGGCTATCTGCTAACCATGCAAACATAGATTATTCTCGCAAGGAGGTAGTTTTTAACCCTCATGAGGCGACTAGTTTAAAGTATAAGGGGGCGGGGACTGTGGCCTACCCAAAGTTATCTCAACCATGAAGGCCAGTAAGTTGTTCAACCAAGGTACTTAGAGTATCTTGGCTAGTGTTGTAGATACCAGAGAGCCCGATGTATCCTTATCATCTGAATGAATGGTAAGGAAATACCCCGATGTTTTTTTAGAAGAGCTTTCAAGACTTTCTCCTCACAAAGAGGTTGATTTTGCTATTGAACTGAAACCAGGCACTGGTCCATATCGAGAGCTCCATACAGAATGGCTCCAGCTGAGCTGAAGGAGTTGAAGGTCTAGTTGCTAAGAATTATAGGACAAGGGCTTTATTCGATCTAGTATGTCACCTTGGGGAGCACCACAATTATTTGTGAAGAAGAAAGATGGGTTGATGTGTCTTTGCATTTACTATAAAAGCTTAATAAGGTGATAGTCAAGAAGCAAATATTCATTGCCCCAGGATTGATGGCTTGTTTGATCAGTTTTAGGGAGCCACTGTGTTCTCTAAGATCAATTTACGATCAGGATATCACCAGTTGAGGATTAGAGACAGTGATATTCCCAAGACTGCCTTTCCAGATATGGACATTACGAGTTTATTGTGATGTCCTTTGGCTCGACAAATGCTCCTGGTGTATTTATGGATTTGATGAATAAGGTGGTGCTTAAGGATTTCTTAGACACTTCTGTGATATTTTTTATTGATCACATCTTGGTTTACTCCAAGACAGAGGCTGAGCATGAGGAGTATTTGCATAAGGTATTAGAGACTCTTCGAGCCAATAGGCTATATGCCAAGTTTTCCAAGTGTGAGTTTTGACTGAAGCAAGTTTTGTTCCTTGGCCATGTAGTGTCCAGTGAAGGAGTTATTATAGACCCAGCAAAGATTAAAGTTGTTACCATCATGACTACCATTATAGCTAGTCCTTTGACCTAGCTAACCAGGAAGGGGAATCCTTTTGTTTGGAGCCCAGCATGTGAGAGCAGTTTCCAGGATCTTAAACAGAAACTTGTTACTACACCAGTCCTTATAGTGCCAGATGGAT
Source organism: Cucumis sativus (assembly GCF_000004075.3). Classification (NCBI taxonomy): domain Eukaryota; kingdom Viridiplantae; phylum Streptophyta; class Magnoliopsida; order Cucurbitales; family Cucurbitaceae; genus Cucumis; species Cucumis sativus. The sequence goes on along the minus strand of NW_022279547.1, from coordinate 150,698 downwards.
CTGGGAGTTATGTGATTTACAGCGATGCTCTAAAAAGGATTGAGTTGTGTATTGCTGCAATAAGGTAAGGTGGTTTGTTTATGCCTCTCCTCAGTTGAAGAGCCATGAGCAGAACTACCCTACACATGATTTAGAATTTGGCAGCAATAGGTTTTTGCACTTAAGATTTGGACGCATTATTTATATGGTGAGAAGATTCAGATCTTCATTGACCATAAGAGCTTGAATTGGTTAAGGACTTAAATATGAGATAAATATGAGATAGCGCGGATGGCTCGAGTTGGTCAAGGACTACGATCATGAGATCGTGCGTTAGTAGGAAGGTATCATACTCTGTAGCACTCGTTACTAGTCAGGTTCCTTTGCACATAGATCTTGAGAAAGCTAAGATTGCATTTTTAGTAGGAGAAGTCACCTCACAGTTAGCTCAGGTGTCAGTACAACCAACTTTGAGGCAGAGAATTATTATTGCTCAGCTCACTGATCCTTATTTGGTTGATAGGTGATGCTTAACAGAAGTAGGGTAAGCTGAGGAGTTCTCTTATCCTCTGATGATGGACTCATGTTCGAGAGACGGTTATGTGTGCCAGCAGACAGTGTAGTTAAGACAGAGTTGTTGGTTGAGGCCCACAATTCTCCACTTTCTATGCATCCAAATAGTACAAAGATGTATAAATATTTAAACAAGTTTACTGGTGGAAAAATATGAAGAGGGAAGTGCCAGACTTTGTCAATAAGTCTCTAGTTTGCTAACAGGTGAAGAAACTAAAACAGAAGCCAACAGGTTTTTTGCAACCTTTGAGTGTGCCAGAATGGAAGTGGAGAATGTGTCTATAGATTTCATTTTAGAACTGCCAAGGTCTCTGAAGGGTTATAAAGTAATTTGGTTTATTGTTGACAAGCTCACGAAGTCAGCCCATTTCATCTCAGAGAAGTCCACTTGTACTGCCAGTAAGTGGGTACAGTTGTATATGACCGAGATAGTGAGACTGCATGGAGTGCTCGTGTCAATTGTTTCTGATAGAGATGCCTATTTTACTTCCAAGTTTTGGAAAGGACTTCAGGCTGCCATGGGCACGAGATTGGACTTTAGTATAACTGTTCACCCCCAGACTGATGGTTAGACAGAGCGTTTGAGCCAAATTTTGGAGGATATGTTCCGAACATGTGTGCTAGAGTTTTCAGGAAGTTGGGACTCCTATTTGCATTTGATGGAGTTCGCTTATAATAACAGTTAGCAGGCTACATTGACATGGCATCATTTGAAGCTCTGCATGGTAAGTGTTGTAGATTCTCTGTATGTTGGGGTGAGGTTGGTGAGAGCAGAGAGATGTTATGTCCCAAGCAAGTTCAGACCACCAATGAGGCCATACAGAAGATTAGAGCCCGCATGTTGACAACGAAGAGCATACAGAAGAGTTACGCCAATGAACAACGTAGGGATCTTGAGTTCGATGTAGGGGACATGGTTTTTGTAAAGGTAGCACCTATGAAGGGTGTTATGAGGTTTGAGAAGAAGGGAAACCTGAGTCAACGTTTCGTAACTCATCATTTGGCATTGCCTCTGTCATTGTCTGCAGTTCATGATGTATACGATGTATCCATGCTGAGGAAGTGTGTAACAGATCCAACACATATAGTTGATTATGAGTCATTGCAAATGCATGAGAACTTGAGCTATGAGGAGCACCAGTTGAGATTTTGGCAAAAGAAGTTAAGTTGCTTCATAACAGGGGAATTAATTAATGTTCTTTATCAAAACCACGAGGTTGAAAAAGCTACTTGGGAGAGAGAGGACAACATGAGAGCTCATTATCCCGAGCTATACAAGGATTAGAACTTTCAAGGACGAAAGTATCTCAATTTTAATGCACTCTCATGTTGTCCTCTTTCTCTCAAGTAGCTCCCTCAACCTCGTGGTTTCGCCACAAAACCTTGACCAATGTAATTCCTCTGCTACAAAGCAGTTTAACTTCCTTAGCCAAAATCTCAACTGGTCGCTCCTCATAGCTTAAGTTGTCGTTAATTTGCAACGGTTTGTAGTCGACTAAATGTGAGGGATCTGCCACATACTTCCTCAGCATGGAGACATGAAACACATCATGAACTGCAGATAATTGCGGAGGCAAGGCAAATGATAAGCTACAGGGCCAATCCTTTCAAGAATCTCAAACGACCCTAAAACGTGGACTCAACTTCCTTTCTTCTCGAATCTTAGAACACCCTTTATAGGTGCTACCTTCAGAAAAATCATGTCTCCTACGTCAAACTCAAGATCCCTACGTCGTTCATACAGCATAGTTCTCTCTGTCTGCTCTGTGTTGTCAATATGCGAGCTCTAATTTTCTGTGTGGCTTCGTTGGTGGGCTGAACTAGTTCAAGGCCTAACATTCTCTGCTCACCAACCTCACCCCAACAAACCGGGGATCTACAACTTTTACCATACAAAGCTTCAAACGGTGCCATGCCAATGGTAGCTATTATAGGCGAACTCCATCAAGTTCAAGTGGGAGTCCCAACTCCCTAAGAACTCCAACACACAACCTCGCAACATATCCTCCAGAATCTAATTCAAACGCTCTATCTGACCATCAGTCTGAGGATGAAAAGTTGTACTGAAGTCCAATCTCGTGCCCATGGTAGCCTGAAGTCCTTTCCAGAACTTGAAAGTAAAACGGGCATCTCTATCAAAACAATGGATACCGATACCCATGCAACCTCACTACTTCAGTTATATACAATTATATGGGTTGCCCGGAGCTCAAACCCAGAACTTGTGCCCACTTACTGGCAGTATAAGTGGACTTCCCTGGAATGAAGTGTGCTGACTTCGTGAGTCTGTCAACAACAACCCATATCACTGTATAACTCTTCAGGGTCCTAGGTAGTCCAGAAATGAAGTCCATAGATACATTCTTCCACTTCCACTCTGGCACACCCAAGGGTTGTAACAACCCTGCTGGCTTTTGTCTTGGTGCCTTCACCTTCTGGCACACCAGACATTTACTAACAAAATCTGCCACCTCTCTCTTCATATTTCTCCACTAGTAAACTCGCTTCAAATCCTAGTACATCTTTGTACTGCCTGGATGCATAGAAAATGGGGAACTATAGGCCTTAGTCTACAACTCGGTCTTAACTGTATTGTCTGCTGGCACACATAATCGTTTGTCAAACACGAGTCCCTCATCAGTGGATATAGAGAACTCCTCAACTTGCCCTCCTTCTACTAAGCGGCGCTTATCCACCAAATAAGGGTTAGTGAGCTGGGCAATAATAATTCTCTGCCTCAAAGTTGGCTGTACTGACAATTGAGCTAACTGTGAGGTAACTTCCCCTACTAAAATTACAAGCTCAGCTCTCTCAAGGTCTCTATGCAAATGAACCTGCCTAATAATGAGTGCTGCAGAATGTGATATCTTCCTACTAAGAGCATCAACTACCACATCCGCCTTACCTGGGTGGTATAAAATCTCATAGTCATAGTCTTTAACCTACTCGAGCCATCTTCGCTGCCTCAAATTCAACTCCTTCCGAAGGAATAACCCTATAGGAGAGTCGGGTTGTAAGTGATCCCATCGAATCACATCTCAAACCAGCCACATAGGCATACATAGGTGGTGAACCCGAGGGACCCTCATATGGTATGACTCTAACAGGCAAAACTAACAGAACACTATAGCCTATACATGCTTATCATAGCATCAACATCTTAGCTCAGTTACACATAACTCAAAAGTCACATATTTGATCATAGCATGCCTCAACAAAGAATATTATATCTAAATCATAATATGGTTTACTAAGTAACTATTTATACAGCCATCTCAAATAGACATATTATACATCTCTTACTTACACTACTAAACAATACATAACATACATGCAACTTCCAAGTAGGGTTTAGTACGAAAAATCTCTTACCTGGAGATTCACAAAAGAAATAGTACTCCTCTGATTGAGAGTCAAATCCTCACAATAAACTCAGCCCTAAACATGAACAAAATTAAACTTAATAATTTTGTCAATCTATCACTTTACTGTTTAATTAGGCAACCAATTCAATCAAACTTACCCCAAAGATTTAAAGTTGATCTCAATACAACCTTAAATTGAAATTTGCACAATTCAATTCCTCAACCACACCTTAACCTTCAAAAAACATAATACAACTCATTCCAATGCTAACTTATTTAAGACCCAAAACAATAATTATTTGGGCGTACCAAACCCAACAAGAACTAAGCAAAAACTCACCAAGGGCTTAAATATGTTGCAGACGGCTAAAACTGAAGGTGGCTCGGCTAGCAAGGCTTCGGCTCGGGTCTTGTGACTCACGGCTCGCATACGGCTCACACAGGATCGACTCAGTTGTGTATGGCTCGCGTACGGCTTACATGGAACGGCTTGGATCAAAGAGATGACTCACGCGGCTCGGTGAAGGGACACGGCTTGAACTGACGCGGCTTGGACGTGTGGCTCGCGAAAAGAAAATTGTCATGGCTTGCATCCTTGACTGTCAAGCGCGATGATGTCCGGCGGTGCTGTGCAAGTGGAGGCTACGACCGATGATGGTTTCGACAAAAGAGAGGGTTACGATCGACGACGCGAAGGAGGAGCGCACGGCGGAAGATATGGGTCGTTCGACTGTCTGATGCAACACGAGTCGACACAGCTGGAGAGAAACGAACGGTTGTGCTTCGTGACCGTGATGCTTCGACTATGCGACCGTGACGAGGACTCTCTCACTGGAGTGTTGTGCGCGACGATGGCTGAAGTGGGGCGGCGACTGCTCTAGGGTTGAATGGTGAAGAAGAAAGAGGGGTGGAGAAGATGGACATGAAAAATGAAAGAGGCTTATTTCATATATACAATAATAATAATAATACAGTATTATTATCATTACTATTGTCATTATCTTTATTATCATTATTTAATTTCCCCAACGAACTCATTTTTTTCTATTTCAAATAATTTTTCTCTTTCTTCATTACCGACTCAATATATCATCAATAACTTCTCTCTTTTCCATAATAATTATATTATGAATAATTATATTATCCCATAATATAATTATTCTTATTCCTCTATAACTTTGCTTATACTGATAAACAATAATTACTCATAATACTTCAAACTTTACAAATTTAATTTACCAACCAATCAATCCAAAAATCACCACTTTAACAATAGGATTTCAAATTTCAGAATTAACCACATATCACTCCAACGTACTTAACTTCCACAAATCAAATAATTTCACACATAACACCTAAAAAATTTCAATATAACACACATTAAAGTTAACTTACTAGTTTTGGGGTGTTATATTGAAATCAATCATTTCCTTCATCCACCTTCATCTACGTTTGTGCCCAGCTCTCACGACCACCATCAAAATATTTTTCTCTCCAGTGAATCGTGTTTGTGAGATAGCCAGATTCAGCATTCACCACCCACAAATCTCCAACTCTGAACCCATTCGGTTAGATACCCACCTAAAATCGGACTGATTCTGATTCAGCAGTCACAACCCACACCTTTCAGCAGTCACCGGTGAACCTATTTGATGAGATATCTGGTGAACCCATTAGTTTGTAGCTTTAAAAAAGATAAACTCTTATACTTTTGTGTACGTTACTCTGAACGCTTTTGTTTACTGTGATGTTCTATGCTAATTTGTATTGTTTTCTAACATATCTTCCAATTGCTAGGAAGAAGTTGCTTAAGTGATTCTTAAAAGAAGGGTAAGGAGAGGTAATGATTCATACTCCTTGAAAATTAAATCCGTATTTTTATTTATTTGTATTATCTTTAAGATTTTGAAAAGTTTTTTTTACGCTTGTGTATCCAAAGAATGAATGGATGCTTTCGATTTGTAATTATTGAATTGGTTTGTGCTTCAATATTACAAAATCTTGGAGCATGCATGCATGTATATTTTAATTGATTGTGCGATGATAATATACTCATGCACACGAGTGCACATGCACTTTTTGTATTTAATTGAAGTTTCTCTTCTTTTTTTTTAAGTTGCTCATCGGTCTTTTGTAGATATATTTGGTACTTGGTATATGTTGTCAGTATTTAAGCGTGTCGGAGGGCTTTTTAACACACCTCAAATTGTTAGTAAAAGAAAATCAAACTAATTACTTCCATTCATTTGGAATTATAATGTCATAATGATGGTTAGAAGTTTGTGTTTGGTCTTCGTCGATGGTTTTAATTTGAGATTTGCTTGTTAGTTGATTGAGTGATACGATTACGAGTTTTGTAGTTGTTTGAGTGTATATAGAACTTTTTGGTTGTTTGGGTTTATATAGAACTTGTTAGTACGTTTTTGGAATGTGGATAAGAATTTAATTTCTTTTTCATATGTGCTTATTGATAGTCTTGCTTTATTCTAATTGTTTGGTTGTTGGGTGTATATAGAAATTTACATTAATTATATTTAGTCTTCAACTTTTTAGGTATTATTGTTGATTATAGTTGAGTTCACAAGTGTAAGATTACTTAAATATTCCTTATTGTTTTTTTGACATTTTTTTTGTAGATTAAATTGCATCCTTATATAATATGGATAAGCCATGGATGAAAAATAATAGAATGTTAACTGATTATGTTGTTGGGGTTGAGATGTTTATTAAAAATGGGTTGAAACATTCGAAGACATCGAACATCATGACTTGTTCTCGTTTAAAGTGCGTAAATGCAAAGACTTTACATGTGAATACAATTAGAGATCACTTATTATTTTTTAACGGCATCGATAAGAGTTATCAAGTATGAATTTTTCATGGTGAATCACTACCAATGAAGAGAAACAATGAAAGTGTCTTTAGTAGTGCAAGAGAAGAAATTAACGTGGATGATGTTGATGACACATAATTGGGATGTTTGAGGGTGCACACAATTATTTTAATGACCAAGTTAGAAAATTTTGAGAAACTACTAGATGATGCCAAGAAACCATTATATCCTAATTGTAAAATTTTTACCAAAATATCTACATTGATAAAATTATATAATTTGAAAGTTAAATTTGGATGGAGTGAAAAGAGTATCACGGAGTTGTTAAAATTAATTGGTGACATCTTACCTACTCCTAATGAAATCCCTACTTCTACTTATGAAGCAAAAAGATTTTGTGTACTCTTGGAATGAAGTACGAGAAGATACGTAAATGTAGAAATGATTGTTCCTTGTTTAGGAAAGAACTCTCTTATGCAAATGTACGCCTCTTTCGTGATGTTATTATTTTTAGATTTTGAGTTTTCACTTATAGTCATCGGATATAGTGTGTTTATTTGATATGTGAATATATATATATATGTGTGTGTGTGTGTGTGTGTGTGTGTGTGTGTTGGATGATGTGTATTTGTTGTAGTACTTTATGGAAGTGTGAAAAAGTGTGTTGGTATATTATGTGTTGGATCTTATTCATTGCGGGTGAAATAGGAATCCTATTGGTTTGTCATAGAGGACAACATGCATTTATTTGATATGTGAATATATATAGGTGTTGGATTATATGTATTTGTTTAATTCTATATGGAAGAAGTGTGGAAAAGTGTATTTGATGTGTATAAGGTTTGCCATGGAGTAGTAGCTCTAGCATTCTATAGCTAGCAAGCGTGCCAACAATTTTTTTTTACATTTTTCACAATATACGATGATGAACATTTCCTCTCATAATTCGAGACATAATATCGGTTTTGATGTCATAAAAAAATGGACAATAATGCAACAATATAATAAAAATAAATTTAAAAATGGGCCAGAAACAAGGTTTTGATGTCGTTTTAAAAATGACATTAAAGGTGTCTTTAATGTCAGTTTAGAAAATGACAATCAAAGGCCTCTTTAATGTCGGTTTAAAATCAAAATCAAAGGCCAAGGACATTCAAGACCTTCAATAAAACCATCAAGGATATTGATTTTAAATTGACATTAAAGGCCTCTTTAATGTCGGTTTGGCCTTTAATGTCGTTTCTAAACCAACATTAAAGTCAAATCGACATTAAAGGCCTTTTATAATGCTTGCAAAGACGTCAGTTGACAACTGACATTAAAGGCAAAATTTCTTCTAGGGATTTGAGAATTTTTGGATGTGTCATATATGTTCCAATTGCTCTATTACAACGTACTAAGATGGATCCTCAAAGAAGGCTAGAAATATATGTTGGATTCGATTCTCCATAATTATTAAATATCTTGAAATCTTGAACCTCTTACGGGTCTACATGATTTATTGATTATCATTTTAATTAGACAAAATTTTCAACGTTATAAGGAGAAATTAAAAAAATTGGAAAAAGAAATTACATGAAATGTATCATTATTGTCTCATTTGGATCCTCGTACAGATCAATGTGAACTTGAAGTTCATAAAATAATTCATTTGCAAAATATATATAGCAAATCAGTTACTAGATGCATTTAGATGCAAAGAAAGTAACTAAAACGCATATCAGAGTTGCAAATGTCTCATAAAAAATTGATATCCCAACATAACAACTTGTCATTAAAGATAAAAATCCTTGAAATAGAAATTGAGTCAATAACTCGATTAAGGATATGGATGTTCCAGAAGAAATCCTATGACACAAAATATCGAAGAAGATAAAACAACTAAGACAGGAAAGAGATGGAATATAATTAATGCAGTTGTTGATAATAGTTTGCACTTGATACTATATTAAAAAATGAAGATCCATAACCAAAATTCGTGAAGAATGTCGACAGAGAAAAGATTGGTCTTTGTGGAAAGAATCAATTGAGGCAAAATTAAATTCACTTTCAAAATGTCAAGTTTTTGAATCAGTAGTCCAAACAGCAAAAGTGTCAAACCTGTGGAATATAAATGGATATTTGTGAGAAAAAGAAATGAAGATAATGAGTTACAAGAGATGAAGGAAGATTAGTTGCACAAGGTTTTTCACAAGACCTGGTATTGACCATGAGGAGACATATTCTCTGATGGTGGATGAAATCACATTAAGATTTTTTATTGGCTTGGTTGTGTATAAAAATTGGACATGGCATCTTATGGATGTAGTCATAACATATTTATATGGATCTCTTGATAATGATATTTAAATAAAAGTTCTAGAAGGATTTAAGATACTTGAAATATATAAATCAAGTTTTCGAGAACTATATTCAATAAAGTTACAGAGATCATTATATGGATTAAAACAATCAATACTAATGTGGTATATAATCATCTGAGTGGTGAATATTTGTTGAAGGAAGGATATCAAAATATTCAATATGTCCATGCATTTTTATAAATAAATCATAGCCAAGATTTGCTATCATAACTCTATATGTTGATGATTTAAATATAGTCTGAACTCTTGAAGAGCTTTCAAAGACAATAAAATATCTTAAGAAAGAATTCAAGATGAAAGACCTCGGAAATACAAATTTTTGCCTCAGTTTGCAATTTGAGCATTTGGCAGATGAGATATTTGTTTATCAATCAACTTATATTGGAAATTTTTAAAAGACTTTATATGGATAAAGCACATCCATTGAACATTCCAATGCAGTTCGTTTACTAGATGTTAAAGCAATATATATTTCAACCCCGAGTTGATAATGAAGAACTTCTGACCTATAAGTACCATAATCTTAGTGCAATTGTTACACTTATGTATCTTGTTAATAATACAAGACCAGATATTGTATTTTTAGTAAATTGATAACTACATCTTCCTTTGTGGACTTAGAAGCACTGTGGTTTCTTTAAGAAGTTTGAATATAGTCTTTGTTATTGTGTAGAATTGTAAGTGCTAGTTTTCTTATTAAGCTCATTCAATTTCCCATTTTAATCATTTCACTTAAAACTGTTGACCACTTGCATCTTGGAGTTATTTTATTTCAAATTCTTGATAAGCAAATCAAAATTTGGGACGTATCTACTGGACAATGTAATATAACTGTGCAACATCATACAGACAAGGTAAGAATCTCAATTGTATTGCTTTGATCGTGGTGTTCGAGTTCATTCATTCAAACTTGCACCAACAATGATCTGTTCATGAGCATGAATGTAAGCAAGCTTTGAGACATCTCACATTCACCTTTTGCTGAATTTTATACATAAAAAGTGAAAAGCCTAAATTTGAGCATTTTCATATTAATTGGTTTGATCTTTTTTTTTTTTTAGATGAAATCTATTATCATTAATCCTTCTAGGAAAGAGTATGGTTTGATGGTGAATTACTACACAAGGAGAGGTGATATGAACGGTGCACGTGAAATCTTTGAAAAAATGCGAGCTAGGGAAATAGAACCATGGTCTCATGTTTACACAAAGTAATAACTACTCCTATTTTCTCCCTTTCTTTGAAATATATATTTTGATGGTAGATATGTCGTTGCAAAAGTATATTTACTATATTAATTCAATCTAAATATTTTTCAAGTGTGTCGTTTTGCGATAATAGTAAGCTTTAATGATGTGCAACATTATTCATACCATCTTTTGTTAGAAAATGAAAGAAGAGAAGGAGGCATAGAAATGAGCTTGGTAACTTACACCATTCTTGTTGGTGGATTTGCCAAAATGAAAAATGCAGAGTAAGTAATTATTATTAAATGTGTGCATGCGTAGGTTCATAAAATTTTCGTTATATATATACATATATTTCTTTTGCATATATAACGTTATAAATATGGCCACGGGCGTGTTGCACTCATAGAAGTACATAATCATTGTGATGCTATTGTGGATGGAGCAAATGTTGGCCTCTGTCAACATAATTTTGTAGATTATGGATTTAATCTTCCTCATGTTGTAAAGTATATTTTTGGTCTTACATAGCCAGCCAAGCTAAGCGATTATGAAGATTTGTTTAGCATTTTATGAGAATGGTGATGCATTAAAGATTCGATTTTATTGAAATCTTGTTCCTTTTAATAAAGATGTAGCACTTCACTTCACATGCTATCTGTCAATGCTCATCATATATTAATTATTGAAATCTTGTTCCTTTTAATAAAGATGTAGCACTTCATTTCACATGCTATCTGTCAATGCTCATCATATATTAATTTCTAACTCGCACATCCTATTACTTGTAAATTGATGCATATGATGCTTTTTATGCTAGGATCAAATTTATTTTGTAGATATTTATGTTTTTTTTTTTTTTTGGTATAGCTATTTGGAGTGTTATGTGAAGCAAAATATCTTTAGAATGTGATGCGTTTTGGTTTTCGATTGAGATTAGTCTTGGTAATTAATTGTTTTCAATTGTGTTTTATTTTATCTTTTAGTTATTTTAGTAGTAATGTTTTTGTTTTTTTTTTTAGTTTGAGTATTAGTCTGTTTTGATATATTTGTAGGTTGCATCTATTTTTCCATATATTTATCTTTGATCAATACCTAGCTAGTGGAGTATGGACTTCCTTATATTCCATGTTCTTTTACTATTTGGGATTTTCACCTTCGATATATGAAATTCATTAACTATTTTCATTTGAAAGGAAAAACGATCCAATAGGAGTTTGTAAGATTATTTATCATCTCCATTATTCAACTTTCTCTATAAAAACAATGTTTTTATTGATGGGTAAATTTATACAATTAAGAGTAAGAAGCCTGTAGACTAACATTGCTAAATTGAACATTTAAATTTGCTTTGAAGTCAGAGTCGAGGATAGTATAATTATTCTTTAGTTGTATTCCTCTTTTTGTTGTTGATCTTTGAAGAACCAAATCAGGTTAACGAGTTGTTTGATAAAAGCTAATTTTCTTCTTTATTTTGCAGTACTTTTGGGTTGTCATTTCAATCGTCTTCTTTGTTGTTGCTACATTATTTACTTTACGAAAACTTTGTAGTAATTTTTAATTTTCCACATTTAGATTGCAGTCTGTTTAGTTTGATTTTAAATAATATGTACTAATTTTGCAGATTCTAGATTTAATCTTCCTCAGGTTGTAAAGTATATTTTGGTCTTAGATAGCCAGCCAAGCTAAGCTAAGCGATTGTGTAGATGGAAGCGATCGTTGAAAGTTGAAGATTGTGAAGGCGTTTAAGATTTCTTATTTAAGTCTTGTATTAGGATCTAGTTTCATGTATTATTGTAGAATGTATATACAAACGCAATATTAAGATTTCATTTTCTGTATACAAATGTAAAAGAAAAATATTCTAGTTTCTAAAATAATATTAATTTTATTGATTTGTTGGAGTGAGAAAAAATATTTATTTACACGTATCTAATGTCAGTTTATAAAAAATAGACAACAATGCAACAATTAAATAAAAATAAATTTTGTAAAAATAGATCCAAAAACAAGATTTTAATGTCAGTTTAAAAACGACATAAAAGGCAAACCGACACTAAAGGTCAACAATAACACCATAAAAATTGTCAGTTTAAAACTGACATCAATGGTCATTAATGTCGCTTTTAAACCGACATTAATGATGTCTTTGATGTCGTTTTTAAATCGATATCAAAGTAAAAACGACATTAAAGGCCTTTAATAAGGCTAGCATAGATGTCGGTTCCGAACTGACACCAAAGGTCATTAATGTCGGTTTAAAACCGACATTAAATGGTAAATTTCTTCTAGTGTCAGATTCCTCTGAAAGCTGATAATTCTCCCTTTCGTCGACTCAAACTCAGACCTCCTTTACTCAAATTTATCCGGTAGCCCTACTCTAGAAACTAGAGTCAATTTGTGAACTATTGAGAGTAATTTCAACCAAAACGCACAAGTATGATAGGAGAAATGTCATTCTAAAGTTTCCTATTTATATTGAGTCTTACATGAGCCTTTATTGACACGACCTACTTGCCGAAATTTAACTTAAGTATGTAGAGAACACTTGTAAAGTACCCATGGACTCCACCTCTTCATTATCTTGTCTAACCAAAACACGTAAGTGTGGAACATCAAGATAAACACCTAACTAACTTCAAACATGGCCGCAAGCACTCCTTCCTCGCGTGCAAGTCTACTCGCCCAACATCATGTTGTCTAGCTTTCTCGCCTAGCATCTTAACGCTTAATAACCTCTAAATGACAAGCTTTCCTCGCCCTAAAAATCTTTCTCGCATAGCCTTGCTAACCTCTTTTGCTCTGATCGCCTAGGGACACTCTTCACCACCCAATAACCTCTACGGACAAGCCTTGTCCCCCTAGCCAAACACACACTCAAGCTTAGCTACCTACCTTGTCCAAACGCCTAAATAACCACTTTAGAGGTTATATTTCCTTCTTTTGACTGCCTACACATCACCCTATAACCTCTAAACGCTTTGTCCTTAAACCTTTGACACTTAGTCAATTATTTTTACGGTTAAATTTGGGTCTTAAATCATGTATTAAAATAAACCAAATTTTAAACTACTCATAATTTTAATTTTTTAAGTGAATACTATTTTTAATAAAATTTTAGTTTTTGATTAATGATAAATAAAACTTTAGAGATCACCGGATTCTTTTTATAGTTGTATCCACAAAATAGGAGAGATTTCATTTTTTTTTTAAAAAAAATCAACTTTAAACGTGTATATGCACAAAAATATGGAAGATTTTTTCTTCCTTCTTTTAGGGTGAATTTTAGATTTTAAGGATAAAATCTATTTTTTAAAAAAGAAATTTTACTTTGAAAAGTAGGTGAGATTTTATTTTTTTTAAAGGTGAAATTAGGTAAAATATCCCTATAATCATTCACTAAAAGGGGCAGATGATGTTTCTCCCACAGCCCCTTTATAAATATATACACACACATATAGAAAATGGAGAATTTTCAAAAAGAGTAAACAATTTACCCTCAATAAATATTTACATTTTCATACAAAATTTTTGTATTTCATAGAAAAGAAACTGTAATTGATTTTATTTTTGTCTTTTAATAGTTTGTTTTTATGAAGTTTAAATAATTTGTTTTTTTTTTTATTGTTTTTATTGTTTTTTATTGTAATTGACACGATATTACAATGATTTTATCAATAGAAAAAAAAAAACTATTCAATTGGTCACTACATAGAAGACAAAGAAATAGAAAGTGAATTCGAACTTCATTATAAGATTGGAGATTTCACGAATGATTCAATTTGAAATCAAAAAAGACATATTGACATATTACTTGAAAGCGTGTCACAAATTTAAGGCTTCACAATTTACCAAATCTTCATCATATTTACCATTTTTACGAATTGGATGAAAGAAAAGTTAGAAAGGGTGTACATTATATCATAACAACTACATGAAAGAGTGGAGGACTGTAAACGGATTGAGTTGGGTTGGAGGACATTCCTAACCCAACCCATATTTTTAGGTTGGTTGGATTGACAATATGAATAACCCAAATAGTATTTTTAACCAACCCAATCAAACCCTTAAATTATGGATTAAGTTGGGTTGGGTTGTCGAGTTGAGAAGAAGATGGCGAACGTTGGAGATTGTGAACACTAGAGATGAGAGATCCAAACGAGAGGGAGAGAGTGAGTCAGAGAGATAAGGAGAGTGATGTGAAGTGAGCTACTTCTTTTCCATTTACTAAACTAATAATATAAATAAATAAATAATATAAAATATATATATATATATATATATGTACGTATGTATATAAGACCTAGATCCAAAAGGTAAGTCCTATTGAAAAAGAGCATTGTTGAAAAAAGGGAGTTCATTTGAGTATAAGTGTTATCGAGTTAGAGTAAGTTGACCACCATTAATCGCTTCCGACCAACCTCCGATGACTACTTTTTGACAATTGTAGTTGATCAAACTTTGAATGCTTGTTTTATGGCAATAGTCACAAGAAAATTATTGACCACCATTAATAGTCGTCGGCGAACCTGTGGTTACTGCTTTTCTGGCTACTATTTTTTAGCAACCTTCGACGGTCAACTTTCATCTACTGTTTTTTTGACAACCATTGTTGATCGAACCCGACAATCTTTTTAACAACCATCGTCGATCAACTTCTGATGAACTTTTTTATGGCAACTATTTTTTTTTTATCAGGCAGTAACTTCCTTGTACCATTTTTCCCGTAATCGCTGCTGGTCAACCTCTGAAATCGTCGACCATTTTTCAGCGACTATTGCTTTGAGGATACCATTATTTTATTTTTATATGGACGATAAATACTTTTAATTGTTGTTTTATATATATAAATTAACCAAATTTGTTCCGTGACGAAGTAGCCTAGTAATATTCTCCCTTAATCCGCTTTGGACTGTGCTTTTCTTTCCTTTTGTGTTTTGAAATACTAAACTTTTCATATTTTTTTTAAATGGAAAGATAAGCTGATTATTATTAAAACAAAATTGTTAAACTTTTTGAGAATACGAAATGAGAAATTCTTTTACATTCCAACTCTTTAGATTCCTTTAAAGAATGTGTTTACTTCTTTATTTTATATTTCATTAACGTTAATTATTTACAATTAATTGAAAAAATTATGAGACAAAATTACACATGTTTTACTTTTCTCAACAATAGAAACATAAACTTATAAACATGAAAAACAGTAATGACTGTTCTTTACTACGAAATATATTGTCAAACAATAACCAATATGAGAGATAATAACAAAACAACAAGAAGTAAACGAAAAAACACACGAGAATTGTGTCCAGGAAAGTTAATCCACGGAAATCAATAAGTCAAGCAATTATAAAGTTGTATTTATATAAACACTCTTCCGCTCACAAAGACAATCGTAGAACTAATTCACTGGACACTTGGGAAACATTCTTTTAATACTTAGGCTCCCCTTAAGTATGCTACTATTAGTGAATAACTACTCAAACTCCCCTAAATAATAGAAATTCTTGATTAATCATTCCTCTTTACTTGTGAACTCCCTTCACGAATAAACTTAGACTCCCCCTAAGTTGATGAGATATCCCTTCTCGATAGAGCCAACTTTAGGATCTCCTAAAGCAATGTTATTAGATTGGTTTCAAATTAATCTTTAGCCAAGCATTCACACGAACAACAGCCACACGCACATAGGAATGAATCCTTTGAATATCGACTCTTCTTAGCCCAAATGGTAAAGAGAAATCAAGATATATGCAGCAACCCTAGCACAAAGACTGCCTTAAGCTTAAAAAGGACAACATAAACAAAGAGAAAAGCTTAGAAAAAATGGACATAATGGGTGTCCATGAGGGTCATTATATCAACCTGTCTAATGTATGTCCCTAAAATTTTGAATACCAATAACTTGAGATGTTAAAGAAAATTGAATATGGTCTTTTAGAGCAAAGAGTACATAAAGAACACAAATAGAGAAGAAATAATAAAGATGAAAGAAATGATGCAACTTCAAGTGTTGGGAAGAAAATGATGAATAAAATGGTAATTTTAATAGTAGAACGTGAGTTACAAAGTTTTGTTTTTGAATCCTACCCCTTCTTACATTCAATTAAATATATTATATGCATAATAGGGTTGGGTGAACCAGATCAGTATTTTTTTCTCTAATTTAATCCAACCCAACCGTGATGATTATTCTAGTTTATTTTACTTAAGTGTTTAGAGTAACTGCTTTTATTGAAATAATGTTTACAAATAAGGGCCATAATTTTAGTCCAAAACGACCCCGTAGTATCTCTATTCTACCTCTTACCCCGAACATCCCCTCCCTCTTGCCTCCAAAACATCCTCTTCGTATCTTTTTTATAATTTACCGATTCTGTGGCTTTCAGTTTTCACAATTTTTTTGGTAACTTCTTTTCCCCAAAGAATATTGCTCTCTTCTTCGCCGGTTCCGTCGCGAACTAATTTTCACCTCCCCAACTTCTGCCTGACTTTCTTCCGTAGGGCTGCTGGTATCCGATTCTTGTTTACAATCTGTTCCCATTCTTCCTTTGCTATCTTCGCTGCTAACATTGTTGAAATTGTTCGGTATTGCCATTTCCCGAGTTTGAATAGCTTCTTGTAGGGATTGGCTCTCAACCGAAGGCCATTCAGGTACCTTCTTCGTCCCTCTCAATTACCCTTTTTGTATTTGCATTTTAGGGAGTACTTCGTATGGATATGTCACTATGATCAATCCTATTCCTGTTTCAAGAACGGGTGTTTGTTCTAGTCTTAAGGGAAAGTGAAGTATTCTCTTTCATTGTAGGTCGGATTTTTAGTCATTTTTTATTTTGTTATTCCACTCATTGAATTTAGTTGTTAAGTAGCAGGACTGGAACTACAATAGAGTAATGGCGTCTTCAGATGATGAGGCTGAGACCTTACCAGTACCACCTGTCTCAAATTATCACTTTGTGGATCACAAGGAAGAACCTATTTCATTCTCTATTTTGCCGATTAAATGGGATGAAGGGGAGAGACTGGAGGGCAGTCAAGAACCTGTTTTCCTCCATGGTACAGTTGATAATGGACTTCAAAAGGTTTATAAACAGGTTACCGCATGGAGATTTAATATTTCTGGTTCAAAGCCAGAGATATCGGTGCTTTCCAAAGAGAATGTGTGGATTACACTTCAGAAGCCTAGAAAGAGCTTTGAGGATACCATTAGAACCATCTTGATCACAGTGCACTGCCTTCATGCTTTGAAGAGGAATCCAGATACATCTAGCAAATCTTTGTGGGATCTATTAGCTAAAACCTTTAGGTAACATGAATTCATTTCATCTTTTACTTTGATGCTTTTGTATTTGTTGTTTTTAAGCCATTCATTTTTGCAGCTTGTATGAAGTGAGGCCTTCCCAGAATGATTTGGTGGATCACATGTCATTAATCGGAGAAGCAGTTAAAAGGGATGATATATTGGCCAAGTCCCAGGTTCTCTTTCATTCTTGTGCAGACAATGAAAAGATTATGTTCATTTGTTTTGTTGAATAAAGTTTTTTATATGGATGTGAAGAAGAAACAAAAGGGCAGGGGGGAGGGAGGAAGGAGTTCGTGATACATTCCTAAGTCTCAAAGCCACGCCCACAGGCAATGGAGTTTCAATTAGTGCAAGATAAATAAAATTTTTGACTCAACCATTCCACAGTTCTAGGTTATGTTGACTTCCATCCTCAAAATATTTTTTATACCCTCTTTTCAGAAAGTTCCTACAGGACTTCTGGAACCATATTTATCCCCGTAGGCTTTTCATTTTCTATAAAGATAATTCCCATACAATCTGAGATCCAAGTCCTCAATTTTAGAGGGAGCTGTCCTGATCAGTTGGTGGAATGCAAGGCCCTGATTTTCTGTGGGTAATGATTGTGAAAGTACACACGGTTAATCTCCTTGCGGTCAGCTTGCAAGCACAGAGTGCAGTAGCCAAGTAGGATATATATTTCATATCATCTCACAAGTGTTGATTTCATGGCATAAAAGAGTACAAAGACTCCAAAAACTCTAATGAAGATTCTGTTACGTTTGGGACTTTAGATGACCTTAAAATCTTGAAAATAGTGGTAGAGGGTACAATGTTTAACTAGTTGAGGTACTTAAAAAAATGTCAACAAAGAAGAGATCTGGTTTTGCACAACTTAGTCGCTGGGCTATTGAATTGAATTAATTCTACAGAATACGAGTCTTTGCCACTTGTTAATTCAAGAGATAGTAACAAGGAAATTTTGCATGTGGAACATGCATTTATTATAATTTGAATAATTTTGGAAAAAGTATAGTTACTGTTCAAATGATAGTTATTTCAGTGGTATACTTTGTCATTTTGTTTGAATTAGAAACACTTTCATAGATGATAATATTGTAGAAGAGGGGGGAGGAAAGCAAGCCCGATGCTGAAGGAGGTTACAAAAAAGTTATCCAACTGGCTGTAACTGTGTAAGGAGAAACAATGTTCTACCAGGGCCACAAAAGTAAGGGGTGTAAGAGATGATTGAAGGATTGCTCTTTGTTGTCAACATTGGATTTCCAATCTTTTAGGCTTATAGTCAAAGGATAGGGAAGATTATCTACGGATGTGCTTCATTTTGCAATTTGTATGGAGTTATGTTTGGAAAGAAATATTTAAGCTTATAATGGGCAGGAGATAAGAATAAAACCTTTAAGTAGGAATTCTTTTAAATTTTGGGTATCTTCAATTAACATTGTGCTAAAGAACCAGATTTTGCTAAATAGATGACCTATTTGAAAACTCCATTTGGAGGGTTTGGCTTTTGGATCCCCAACCTTCCCCCACATCACTGCTGCTTATATGTTGTAAATGCCTTCGTTAATGGGTCCTTTCTATTGTATCCTGTTAGAGAAAAGGCCAAGAAAATACATGGTGGTACATAGTTTTGTAGCATCATCTTGGAGTGTTCTTTCTAAATTTTTTGTACCTATTCTCTCTCTATAGTTTTCAGTATCTTCTTTGGTTTTAGGGTTTCCTTTTTGTATATTTCATTATTTTTGATGAAATGTTGAAGTATTCATTTCTGTAGTGCATTCCTTTCTGTTTTGTTTAAAGTGATCCATTGATATTTGATAATTCATTTTATGGATCTTGTGTCCGATTTTAACTAAATGATAAGGTTTTTTTTTCTTGTGGAGAGAGTAATATTTCATATCTCAACTGCCAATACCTGTTCTCCTGTTATTTTTTAATATACCTTCTGCCTTTTTTTCACAATACACATATTGTTTTTTTCCCCTACTTTAAATTATCGAGGTTGGTTACTGGCTTTGCAAAATTGTTTGTTTCTTAAAATCATAGTTCGATGGAATTTCCTTCCCTTTTAGCCTTCTTCTCAGAATGACATAGAAATGACAGCTCGACCAGGAAATCACACACAAAAGTGTTTCTAGTTCAAAATAATATGATCTAATGAATAATTACAGAAGTCATTGGAAATTTTCTCCCAAGTAGAAGCATCAAGCTAAGCCTAATAAGCTATTTTGATTTTCTTATAGCTGTGATGGGAGGTGCATGAGGTCCTTTCATGCAACTGAAGAGGATGGTGATTGTTTCTCGCTCGGTCTCTCTAAAGAAGAAGTAGATGTATGATAATATTCATGTATGTTTTCTATGCTTGCAAACTCCCTTTGTTAATTTTCTTCAATATCTATGGGCTTGCTGGCAGGCAATTGAAACCTTTATTTGCAAGAATTGCGAGTACAAACAGCACCAGTGCTATGCTTGCGGGAATTTAGGTTCATCTGATCAGTCTTCTGGTGCTGAGGTATGGGATTAATAATGTTTACTGGATGTTTTTGATTTTTTTTACTTTCAATATACACTGTTTTTGCGGGTATGTTTTTCTTAGAGAGAAACACGAATGAGAGAGAGGAAGGTGTCTTTGCGGGAATAAAATGGGTCATAAATCCAATTTGAACAAGATATCAAAGTGAAAATTACACTTTTGATCCTTGAGGTTTGTTTTGAATTGTTGTCTAAGTTTGAAAATTGAACAATCGAGTCTCCTACATTTGAAAAATGCTTGATTTTGCTCCCTTTATTAACAGGATCTACATGTGGTAATTACTATGAATAAAAATATTATTAATTAATATAAATAAGTTGAATAAAATACTAATTTTAATTTTATTGAATTCTCTCTCTCCTCTCCTCCTTCAACCCCTCTCCATCATTGTTGTGCCGCTCACCGTTGTTGCTATTAAAGGAAAAGCCCACCAGCTCCCTTTTTCTTCCTCTTCCAACAAAAAATGTAGGAAATATGAACACAAATACAAATATAGGATAATTCAATAGGATACAAATGATATGCCAATTTTTGAAAAACTAGGATATGGATACGTTGAAGATACATTATTTTAATTAAGAGAATATCAAATATATGCAGATTTAACATAAAGATGCTAAATGTAATGCACTAATAGACATGAAGTGTCAAGTTCAGTGTTTTTAAAGGCTCAAGGCGCACTAAGGCGCATTGGTCCTCTGGAGCCTAGGCACAAGGCGCAAAAAAAGGCGTGAGCTTTTTTTGATAAGACGCACTATATATAAAAAGAAAAGAAAATATATATATACACACTCGTAGCAGAGCAACAATGTATAAAATATAGTACCCAATATAAGTAGCCTAAACAACAAAACACAACAGAAAACTACCCAGTATTCAACAACAAGTCAACAATCAAAATAAAAGTTCATCCCTAAAGATCAAACTCATCATCACTAAATTGATCCTCGTCTTCATTCACTCCTTCGTTAGACTTATTGCCATCAGTATCTTCTTCTTCCAAATCGAAGTCATCTAAATTTACTTGTTTGCGTTGCGTGGTAGACGAGGATGAACATGAAACATTAGTCTTTGCTCTAGAGGTACTAGCTCTAGAATAGAATGATGGTTCTTTTGCTCCGACAGCTCTAGAAACATCACCCCACGTTAAAGAATCATCGTCAAATACCAACTCATCATCCTCCTCAGAATCGTCATCCAATCTTCCAATCAACCATTCGTTACTATCATCAATATCTTTTAAGGAGATGGGATCGACAATATCTTGTAGGTTGTATCGACGTTTTAATGCTGTGTTGTATTTGATGAACACTAGATCATTCAAACGACTTTGAGCAAGCCTATTTCGTTTCTTGCTATGAAGCTGAAAAATTAGAAAGTTTCATTATCAGTGAATCAACAAATTTTGATTCTCATTCTCAATGTACTTAAGGAGAGAAAAGGTAACTTGTTCAAACACACTCCAATTACGCTCGCATCCAGAAGCGCTACAAGTAAGACCTAAAATTCTCACATCAAACTTTTGCAAGCTTGGAGTTGATTGTCCAAAATTATCCCACCATTCCACTATAGGCACAAACAAAAAAATATATATTAATAGAAGAACTTGTTGCTAGTATCGTTGAGTAATCGTTTAGTTGAAATTTACCTGGAGATATTTTGTCCCTTTGTCTGATTGCTAAAGGTTGTCCGAATAATGCTTCAGCTCTCTTATACTTGCTTAGTTCTGCAAGTATTTTGTCTTGTACTTCCAATGAAGCAACCATTTTTGTTATGCATGAGTAGAGTCCATTAACTATTTCATCATCCTTCTGGATATTAGGATTCAGATAATAGAATGACAGGTTTAAATAATACCCCGCTGCATGCAGGGGACGATGCAACTGAAGCTCCCATCTTTTATCAATTATGGTGAAAATGTCCTTGTATTTTTCTTCATTATTATTAAAGGATTTAGCAATAGCTTCCTTAGCTCTATCCATGGCCTCATAAATATATCCTAGGTGGCTTCTTCTCGCCATCAACCAATCTAAGAACTCGGACTAGTGGGCCAGATACTTTAAGAGTGAAAACAATTGTAGTCCAAAAACTAGCCAACAAAATAGTCTGAACTACTCGTTTCGCTTGTTGCTCCTTACTCCATTTGCTATTCTTCCATTCATCTGAAGTAAACATCTTCCTCAGATTATTCTTTTGACGATGTATACTCGATAATGTAATGCAGGCAGTAGCAAAACGAGTCTTAGCTAGTCTAACTAAGTCCTTTTGGTTAGTAAAACATCGCATCATGTTTAACAATCCAGGATGAACATATATGAAATTGCTAATCTCCATGCCTCTTTTCAATGCTTTTCGAATATTCGAGATCTTGTATACATCCTCCAACATCAAATCTAAGCAATGAGCGGTACACGGAGACCATATTAACTGTGGTCGCTTTGCTTCTAACAATCTCCCTATTAACAAAGAAAATAAGTACACATTTAACGTAGAACTCAACTAAATCTAACAAATTAAAGTTATAACTTGTAAGTAGTCTACATTCTTACCTGCCATCACATTTGCTGAGGCACTATCGGTAACTACTTGTCCAACATTCGCTTCTCCAATTCGGTCTACAAAATTATCAAATAACTCGAACATCTTCTTTCCATCTTTCACATAAGATGAAGCATCGATGGACTCAATAAACATGGTGCCTTTAGGACTGTTAACTAAAAAGTTAATTAATGTCCTATTTCTTCTATCGGTCCATCCATCAGCCATAACAGTGCATCAACATCAGCCATAACAGTGCATCCAACCTTGGCCCACTCTGCCATATGGTTACTCATCAACTCATTTGTTGCTTCTAATTCCTTTTTCAAACATGGAACTCTTAACTCATGATAAGATGGTGGTTTCAATCTAGGACCGAATTGCCCAATTGACTCAATCATAGGGGCAAAACTATCATATGTGCAGGCATTCAGAGGCACTCCTGCATCATAAAACCATCGAGCAATTCTTTGGATGGTGTGCTCTCTCATTTCCTTCTTGTATGCCCCATTCAATGAAGTTTGTTTTCCTTTGTCCTTTCTATTTTGAACCACAGTTTCTGGGTTAGGAGTAAAAAATGCATCCATTGGACCCTTTTGCCTTGGCTTCTTCAAGCTCGGGCCCCTTGGTGTTGTTATGTTGTTTACACTAACACTCCCTTCATCTTCATCCTCGATACCGTAATCTTCTACATCAATGTCCACAATCAGATTTCTTTGTTCTTTAATCTCTTTTTTTTTGGACATGTACTCTTTAATTTCTTCCTTCACGTGATCCGAACATTTTGTACAGGCGGTGACATTTCTGTAACCACCAGCGAGGTGTTGTTTCATTCTATATACCCCTCCTTTTGTTACTTTCGAACAAAATCCACAGACAAACGTATTTTTATCTTGGTCATTTTGCAATTGACCATATTTCCATGCCGGATTTTTTCTTGAACTTTTATCAGCCATCTATGATCTAAGTTATAAAAAAAAAAAAAAACAGAAGCTATTTAAAACAGAAGCTGTTATAAAAAGATAAAAAAACAGAAGCTATCTATGGATGGGATGAAGCTGTTATAAATGGAGGATTGGAGGGGAGTGTGTTGTGAGAGGGATGGGATGAAGGTTGAGTTTGATGGGTTATTGAAGGAAGTTGTGGTCGAGAAGTATAAGAAGAAGAAGATGTCCAAAACTTGCACACAATAAATAAGTCAAGAGACAAAACCAATAGTCACTCAATGGGTATACCACGCTATGAAAACACAAAACGACATATGTAGTTCGTAGCCGTCAAATCAGCAAATTGATAGCTAACTTAGACCAAAACATACTAGAACCAAATGAATCTGTGACACAACAAAGTGTCACAGTAGAGTATGAAATTTAATGCAAGATGTCAAATCAACAAAGGAGAGATACTCAGAATTCGACATCTAAAAAAATAGCCCACTATGCTTAGCATGAAATATAGACTTTTGGTCAAAACTTGATTGTAGTTATCTCAATCCTCTGCTATATTTCATCTCATTCCTCTCGAGTTTCATTGGAATTGTAGGTGGAAACTTAGTTCTCGAAAATGAAAGAGAGGATCCACCTTCCATTCTCTTAGCAACCAAATTAGAGGAAATGACAATAGAGCCAAAAGATGCAATAGATAGAAAACATTTCAAGTTCGTTCATCCATATTTGTTCTTTTCACCATTCTGAGCAATCAATATGTTAAATGAAAGTAAAAGGATAAAAACTAATAATCCTTTGAAAAGCATGTACGAAATGGAAGAAGTTGTTGAGTGAAAAAAAGGAATGTGAGATTTTGAATGTGAATCTGACGAAAGACAATGAATTGATTAAGAAGTTGTTGGAGGAATCAGGCAGGGTAATTGAAGATTTAGAGAGGAAAGTGGATGTGAAAATGAAGGAGAAAGGTGAGATTGAAAAGGAAAAAAATGGGCTGGAAATGGAGGTTGAGATTTGAGAAGTTAGAGAAGGAAGTTGCTCAATTAAAACAGAGTACATTCTGTTTCAAACAGGAAAAGGAAGAGAACGGGAAGAGAATTTCTGAGCTTCAAATGAGAATTGAATAAGCTGTGGTGAAAGAAAGTGGGATGCTGATGGAGTTTGATGTTCTTGTCAAAGAGTTACAGAAGAAGGAGAAAGCAATGCAGATGTTAACTGAACAAAGAGATTCACTTGATGTGAATTTAAATCTAATCCAAGAGGAGGCAAAAAGTTTACAACGTACGATTGAGATACTCACCCGCGATAAAGCTGAAATGGAGGAGGTGAAAACTGAAGCAGAATATTATTGTCTTCTCTTTTCCTCTGTTTTTGCACCAAAAAACAGAGTAATGGCAGCCGCAGCACCAAATAGATTTGTTGACGTTTTGTGTGAAGAAGAAGGGTGGAAAAGGAAGCAAAAAGTTTTGAAGTAGAAGCAGAACGGAAGAACCGAAAAAGTAGATGAAGAGTCGTGTTGAAGAAAATTCATGCGGGAGGAGAAGGGTGAAGGGTTGTTTCTTCACTTTCACGTAATAGGTTTAAAAAATTTAGATAATAATAGTTTTTTATAATTAAAGCCCAGCCCATAAGTTATAAAAATAGCCCACTCCTAATTCGACTTGCGCCTTTGAGGCGCGCGCCTAATCTGGGCTTTTTAGAATTCTCCGCACTTCCTCACAAATAAGCTCCAAGTGGGCGCCTTGAGCCTAGGCGCACCTAGGCGCGCGGCTTAGTGCGCTTTTTAAAACACTGGTCTAGTTGATGACAATACTACAAAATACTTTACCAGAAGTACTATCAAAGGTATTGAAATACAATTTCTCTTAAAAAATATTGAAATACAATTGCAATGGAATAGAATAGAAAAGGTTGGCGCACCAGAGTTAGAATGACAGAGGAGAAGAAGATTAGAGAGAGAAGTACGAGGATAAATGAAAAACTTCTTCATTGAATTGTTAAAGATATTTAAGTGGGTTATTTTGTGTGACTTAGGCGGGATGGATGAAGATTAGATGATTCTAGTTTGGTCTTTTTAAATATTTTTCCTTTTAGTTTTGGGTGGGGGCAATGGGCTTTTTAAATATGCTACCTAGTTTGGATTGGGAAAGATTAGATGCCTTCTTTTTAGAAGGTCCAACGTGTCCACTTCAGAAGTGCATTTGATATTTGTTTTTTATTAAAAGCAAATATGTCAAATCACTTATCCGATATGTATATGGGAAGTATTTAGGAGTATTGATATTTGATACGTATTTGATACGATTTTTTGCTTCACATGGAGTATTCATGCTTCATAAGCAAAAAAAACCCACACCCCACTCCCCACTCCTTTCTTCTTTGAGAAAAAAAGCCCTCGCCTTGCCTTCATCAGTGAGAGGGCATCGAACTTGTACACCATTATGTACCCTTTGAAACCACCAGCACCAGCACCAGCACCCTTTTTTGACAAGAAACAAGCTTTTTCATTAAAATAATGATATGAGACTATGCTCAAAGTACAATGGAAACAACAAGCATAAAGCTGTGGATCAGGAGGTGCACCCGGGCATCTCAACTAGGTTGACACCCCATTAGTACCATCAACACCTTGAAAAGAAACTTGCAAATAACTTAATAACTTAAAAATTACAATCATTGCCAAGATTTTTTTTTTTTGAAACGAAAATAAGCCTCTTTATGAAGGATAATGAGACTAAAGCTCAAAGTACAAGAGTATTATACCAAAACCAAAAGAACTAAGGGAAAAAACAAGCTAAAACATAAACAAAGACTATAATCGGGCAACATAAATATGATGGAAACTTAAATACGAGTCCGAATCAGAAAATAAACGAGCTAATCAAAGCCACACAATACAGTACATCAGTAGAAAGCTAAGTAAAAAGCAATACTTAAACACTCTCTCAAAATTAGCCCACTCCACTCGTATAAAAAGTACTGCACATCCAAATCTTCAAGATGATAGGAGAAAATGAAAGCCAAGAAGATGCAAACAGCTGCCTCAAAGCTAACTTGCCAACACAATCCAAAGTCCAGAGGATCTGGAAGTAGTCTTCTTCCAATCCACATAAACTTGCCAGCACTGCCTTCAACTCATTACTCCAGTTATCAAAGAGAAGTCAGCTTTAGCAATGTCAGTTTTCTGAAAAAACCTTCAACCCACCTTGTAAGAAAGTCCCTGAAAATCTTTAAAGCTTCCAACTAAAATCTGGCCGACATCTTTTGAGCTCTATATGCTTTCTATGACTTCTTTAACGAAGCTGTCCATTCTAGAATCTTGAATTAGTAGTATGTCTGGACTAATTTCTTTTGAAAACTTCTAAGAATCAGCCACCATGTTTTTGTCCAAATCATCATGCAATTCAATAGCTAATCTTCAATTTTCAACCCTGAGGATATCCACCGAATGACCTGTTTTCCTTTGGATTAGGCTAAAGAGATTTCACAGGTATCCACTATGGAATGCAATTTTTAGGTATGTATTTTTCTTTTACAGTGGAGTAAAGGAAAGCTTTTCTTAATGGAAAGTAATTGAACCTCTTCAGATTGGAATAAAATACTTAAAGCCTTGTTCATATCAACTGGCATTTTATTGTAATTTCTATCTCCTCATTGTCCTCTTTCCTGTTCTTCACTGCTTACACTTGCCAATGACTCTTCATCAAAGTCTTTCGTACCTTTATGAGAAGTCTGAAAATTGCTATGTAATCCTCGCACAGAAGGAGGATTGAAAGACTCTTGGGAATTACATCCGAAATGGGAACCAGGTTTATTCAAAAAAGGTAAAGAAGCTGACCTGTTTTGATTTAGGCCAGGGACTTGGATCTTGACACAACAGCCTCAAGCAAGTCAGGGTTTGTGATTTTTGTCCAAGAATTGCTAAAAGAAGTCCTTTTCTTGGTCAAGTGTTTTCGGAAAGGCTTAACCAAATAAGAACTTCCTTGAAACATTTTAGGAATCTTGCACTTCTTGTTTCTCTTCATTCGTTGATGCAAGCAAATGTTAGCCGGAAATTTCTGAGGTATTTCGAACTCACTCGTATTGTGAGATGGAGACTGAAGAAGATCATTATTCGAGTTATCCTTGGACAATTGGAATGCTATATTCACTGTACTGTTTGATTGGTTGGAAAAAGGCAAGGAAGAGTTGGATTCCAAGGCAGAGGAAGATATGAGAACACGGCTGGAAGGTGGAAGGGTTCTTGAGTGATTAGTTAATGCTGCTGAGCTGTCTTTTGGGAGGAATAACGGAGGAACTACAACAGGCTCTCTTTTAAATTTCTTTTTCGTGCCCTTACGGATGGAAGCAGAACAATTACTTTGCAGAGAATCATTTCCATTCACATTCTCTTTCCTTGTTAAAGCTTTTTTCGTGTTCATACTAGGCTGGAAAGTAGCCCCATTTGAGCTTTCCACCATTTGAGGTTAGACCAAAGCCCAATGAATTAAATGCATAGATATCTTCTGCTGAATTCTCTCTCTTCCTTGGATACAGCCTATTAATTTCTAACGGACATATTTCATTTCCAATCAGATTGTCGGCCTCCGGCGCCGGTGAGGAAACATGAATTTGATTCAAAGCTTCTAATGGATTTCTTGAAAAGGAGGGAGCTGTTTTAGTGGATTTAAACACATCAAGTTCTTGAGGGAAGAACAAAACATTAACATCTTCATCTTCCAAAGCTTGCCTAACCCTTAGTTAATCAATAGGGTTTTTGAAAATCCTTAACAATAAGACTTCCCTTGAAAATACATGGGGGATCCATAGGCTCAATATCATCAAAATTCAAGAAAAAATTACTTCTATTAAAGTCTGTAATTTCAGTGGTAGTAGGTATAATACCACATAAATTCGGTTTAACTTGAATTCTTGCTTCGTTGCAATTGGTTAGATTAAGCGTTTCTGTGGCAATGCTTTCTAAACCCTCAAAATTCTCTCTGGTGGCTTCGAAGGTTTTTCTACACTAGTAGTCCAGAGGAAGGTTTCCAATTCTTAACCATCTGCTGCAGCCTTTCATTACCAACGGCTGGCTGTTTTTTAATCTATCCCATTTTTCGAACTTTAGGTGAAATGGCCCCATCTCCTGCCATCTCTCAGGTTCATTGATGAAATCTTCAACCAGGCCTTGATCCAAACTAATAAGAGCATTTTCATCCAATAGTGGGTTGATGATAATTCTTGTTTGGAAAAAGATTTCCAGCAGTTTTCGAATTTCTCTCCAATAATCAACGCAAAGAGTATTGTAACTATCCACAACTATTCTGATGTAGCCTAAGTAATCTCAAGGAGAAATCCTCCAAGAACCAAGATTGAGAATCTTTTATTAGAATGAATAATGTGCTTCATACAAGAGGAGAAGACTTCTATTACAAATGGGGCTAAAAAGGGAATTAATCTAGAATATTACCTAATTACCCAATTAACTCTTAGTCTTCTTACATCATTTTCAAACTTTGTTTGAATAACTTCCGAGTTATTTGTCACCCCCTGACTCTGTTTTGCTCTCTTCAAAATAGAGGAAACTTGAGAGCTTTCTCCTTCATCTTTGGTCACAGCCTGATAATCAACTTTAATGGCACTCTTTTTTTTTCTTTTCATCATGGGTTAAGTTACCATCCGATTTAACTTTATCTGTGAAGCTTGTACTCTTAGCCGGGCTGGATTAAAAGATGTGGCAATTTTATGTGAATACCAACTTATATACTCTGGTTTTGAAAAGGAAATTCTCCAGCATTTTGTGAAATGCCACCCACCCCTGTTTGTCTTCTCCCTAACACACTCGAATGAAGGAGTGTCCACCTGAAAATGGCCATAGGTCACACAACATAACACCCAACCCTTTTTTGCCTTGAACTTTGACAACTTCAACCTTCCTTGGTTTAACTCCCCCATTTCTGGAAGAAACAATCTGCTGGGCCTCTTAATAACACTTATAATGCTTTCAGGCACCAGCTCACATCTTTGACAAGGAAGCTATCGTCTTCTGACCAAATGCGATAATACGATTGAAGAACTTCGTAACTTACCACTTCCATTGCAGTCTCACTTCTAAGCTTCCCTGTGCAATTAAAACGAAACTCAACCACCAGACCTTTAGTGATTGGTCTGTGGGTAGACTTCACCAGGAGGCTAACGTTGTTAGACTGAAAAGTAGTCGTTGTGAGGCTACTGGAAAAAGAGAGAACCGAAAAGGGAGCAGGAGGGAGGGGGGAGGAGGGATAACAAAGAGAACTTACCTTTTAGCAACTTCCAGATTTTCTGTTTCATTTGAACATTTGTTGTTTCTTCTCACTACATCAATAGAAAAGTTCTTGATCTTTGTTCCATCGCCAAGAATATTCAAAAATAGCAAAACAAGACTATGAAGTGTAGTAGAGGAAGAGAGCCATCTTATCCACGGTTGCCATCAACAATTACATGGAGATGAGAGCACTCCAGTTTAAACTAATATCTTGACTTGAATAATCAGCAGAAGCCTTGGCCCCCATTATTCTACACTCTACATCAATTCCCCTGAATATGTTTTTGCTACCAACTCAAAAGTGATAGAGTCTAAAGAATCACTTCAGATGCCAACCCACCCATTCTTTGAGTTCGAAGAAATGGCACGAGCTCGATCCTCATGAAATTGATGTCAACTGAGTTGATTTAATTGGAAATGATGTTAGGGTTGAAAGAGAGCTTGATTGCATCAATTGAATCAGGAGGGAGAAGGGGAAAGTGGTGATGTAAGAAGAATGTGGTTAGCTGGGTCATAGTCTTAGGTTAATTCCATTTTTTACCACCACTTGTATTAAAACTCTATAAGTGGAAGTCTTCCCCTCATGTATGGACAAATACTGAATTATCTTTTGTTCGAAGAATTCTCGTAGATTTTCTAGAAAGATCTCCTTGCTTTTGTTCAATTCATTCATTGTGTGGTGGGGAAGGGGAGAGATACTTCCTTTTGGGAAGACCATTGGATGGGGGAGAGATACTTACTTTTGGGAAGACCATTGGATGGGGGAGAGACCTCTCTGTTTCTTATTCCCTCTTTCGTATCATTTTCTTGATCACAAACACTGTTTTGTTGCTGATATTCTCGTGTGGTCTAGGAGCTCGTATTCCCTCTCTTTTGGGTTCTGTTGTGCTTTTTCCTATAGGGAAACAATAGAGGTACTTGAGGGCCACTCGTTTAGACGTGGGTGAAGTGGTTCTCCCCTAGGTCTATCTGTTTTCTTGTGCTGTGGAGGATTGAGATTCCTAGGAAAGTTAAGTTCTTTAGTTGGCAAGTTTTACACGACCGTAAAAAGAAAAAAAAACAGGATGGATAGGCTTAAGAGGAAGATGCTCTCGCTTGTAGGTCCTTTCTTGTTGCATTCTTTGTAGAAAAGGGAGGGAGATCTGGACCACATTCTGGGCATTGTGAGTTTTCCAGCTTGGTTTGGAACTCTTTGTTTTAGACATTTGGCGTTAGGGGGGACTTGACATAGAGATGTGTGTGCGTTGCTTGAGGAGTTCCTTCTCAACCCTGACCAGTGAGAAGGGCACTTCCTTTGGGTCATGGGGGTGTGTTCTATTTTATGGGTGGTGTGGGGTGAGCAGAACAATGGGGTTTTTAGGGGTGGGGAGAGGGTCCCCAGTGAGATTTGGTCCCTTGTACGTTATCATGTTTCTTTGTGGGCCTTGAATTCGAAGGAATTTTGTAATTATTCTATAGGTGTTATTTTGCATAGTTGGGTCCCTTTTTCTAGAGGGTTCCCTTCCTTTTAGTGGGCTGGCTTTTGGTTAGCCTCCTATTCTCTCTTTTTTTTTCCTCATTGAAATTGGTTTTATCATCATATAAACAAAAAATACTCACCCTCAAAGTCAAGTTTATTTATTTATTTTGAAACGGAGACAAATCTTTTTTATTAATATGCACTCAAAGTACAAGAGAGTTATACAAAGAGAGTAATACAAAGTCAAGTTTATTTGTACTCTGCTTATATTTGGAAAGTTGTTAAAGATTCAATGAAACTCCTCTAAAAATAACTCATTGTAGGTATAAAATCGATTGACCATACACTTCACTACTAAAATGGCTATCCTTCACGTATTGTATGAATATTTACTATATGAATCCTGCGCAATATAGACATTGGCTCCCTTTTTTTTTTGTTTTATTAATTTGTTTTTGTTTATTATAATCATAATGAACTTAGGTGAACCCTAATATCTTTCCATCTTTACATTTACACTAGAGTTTTTTCACAATCTTTTGGTTCATAATTTTGTCGACCCTTTGATTGGGTTTGAGTTGTTTGACTTTTTTTGCTAGTTTCTTGTTTGTAGGTTTGGAATCTTTGTAGTTTTAATGTAATTTATTTATTAGCATTGTGTTAGATACCTACATTTGTATACATGGGTTTATATTGTATAAGGGTAATTAGATTAGTATAGGGTTAGGGGTATAAGGGTAATTAGATACTTAGGAAGTTACTAGTAGTTATTGTGTAAGTGTGGTTACTAGTAGCTATTATGTGTGGTTACTAGGGTGGTTACATTTTGTTATAAATGGAGGGAGGGTAAGTGAGAGAGAGAGGTTATTATGTGGAGTGATTTAGGGCTTGGGTGAGAGTACTCAAGAGGGAGGTTCCAAGTGCCTTATACTTGGGTTTATCTTGTATTTTCTTATAGTTCATTATAATAAATTAATATCTTGTTCTTGTTAGCAACTTTCTAACACATTGTTAATTTTGCCAATAGCTCATATCTCCCTTTGTAATTAGATCTTTTAATGAGTATTAATAATTGCTAGGCTCTTCTTTATTAGTTTTGTGGGTGGGGGTTTTCTCAACCCTTTCCTCTTAGATGGTCCTTCTTGGCTTTTTTTGTTGAATATACATATGCTTTTCTTATTAGAAAAAGAGATTTACTTATGATTTTAGACATCAGTCTCTGATTATTACCTAATATGAGTTACTATTGCTCTTTAGGTCTTCCAATGCGTAAATGCAACTTGTGGTTATTTTTATCATCCTAAATGTATTTCAAGATTGCTTCATCCGGAGAATAAAGTTGCCGCTGGAGACCTTGAGAAGAAGATTGCATCTGGAGAATCTTTCTCATGCCCTGTGCATAAGTGCTCTGTTTGTGCGCTCGGCGAAAATAAGAAAATATGGGAACTACAGTTTGCTGTTTGTCGACGGTGTCCAAAATCATACCACAGGAAATGCTTACCAAGGTATCCTTTGAATTTCTATATAGTGAATCAGAGTGTAATTTTTTAAGTTCTGGTGCTTAATTGGTTAAAGAATGCATTGTTTTTGTTAGGAAAATCACTTTTGAAGGTTCTGAGGATGGTGAAACCCCGACCAGGGCATGGGAAAAGCTATTACCTAATCGCATTTTGATATATTGCTTGTAAGATTGCTGTGTCAGCTGTTACTACTATTTCCTTTAATCAGTATTGGCCTATTAATGTTTTTTTTTTCATTTAATTTGACCAGGGACCACGAGATTGATGAAGAAATTGAGACTCCTGCTAGAGACCATATAAAATTTCCTGGTCTTGAAGAGAGTAGGCTTCCCATTCAGAAAAGGAAACTTCCTATCAGTGATACAAGACGAGGGAAGACGATAGTTTTTCGTGGGAGTAGGGAGAATGTTGTATCAAAGAAGGGATCTATGCCAGATGACCTTCAGGGAAAATCTGCTGCAAAAGTATCCAAATCATTTGAGAGGTCCTCATCTGATGGGAAGCTTCTTGGTAAAGTGACTGCGAAATCATTGTGGAGTTCTGAGTCTAAAAATGTGAAATTGGGTAACATTTCAAGAAACTCTTTGAATCAAAAAGGAGAATCTGTCCTCATGGACATTGATAAGACGATCAAAGTGAAAAAATCCTCCTTAGTTGGCAAGTCTGCCATACCAACCAAGAGATTTGATCCAAGTAAGATTTACAAGGAGGATAGAAGTGGGATGCTCCTATTAGATGCCAATTCGGAGAGGAGGTAACTGCCATTTGTACTTCACATTTGGTTTTGATGCCCTCACCCTTAAAAAATGAATTAAGGAATGACAACAGTTATAAACTTCCCTAAAGTGCACGCTTGCATGTTTGGTAAAGTGGATTTGTTTCTAAAATATTCTTTCTTTTAACCTAGGTTAATGGACATGATGAAAAATGTTGCATCGTCAATTACTTTGGAAGACGTAATTAAGAAGCACAAAGTCCCATCTACTCATGCATATTCTTTAAAACATGTAGTGGACAAGACAATTAAGATGGGGAAGTTGGAAGGGTCAGTTGTGGTAAGAAAATTATTAACTTTTGTATCCTTAAAGTGATCTCGTGGTTTCTTATCCCTTAATGGTCTACTGTTTTGGTTGTTAGGCTGTTCGAGCTGCTCTGCGCAAGCTTGAGGAAGGATGTTGCATTGAGGATGCAGAAGCTGTTTGTGAGCCTGAAGTTCTTAATCACATATTTAAGTGGAAGGTGCTTACAATTTCTTATTGCACTGTTCTAAAGAAATTTCTTAGGCTTTTATTTGCTCAGCTGCTTTGACGAAATTTTTGACAAAGCATGGTCTTATACTGACTAATATTTTGTGTTTTCGAAGTTTTGAACTATTTTGTGCTTTCATCTTAGACATTCGGCCCCTGCTCTCTATTTTCCTGTTTACATCTTTTTCCTTATGCTGAATCATTTGGTGGCAGATGCCTTTTCTCGTTTTAGTAGCTCTAGGATATTGTTGGGATTCTGTCATTTGTTGTTTGATAGAGAAGCAACTGACATAGTGGCTCTTGTATCCTCGAACGAGACATTTGATATTAATACGAAGGAGAAGGATTGTTTCTCTTTTGGAGCTTGAATCCTTCTAAAAGTATTTCTTGTAGTTCCCTCTTTTGGAGCTTTTGTGAAAATTTTAAGAATGTAGTTCCCTCTTTTAGAGATTTTGTAAAATTTTTCTAGAAGACTTAGCACTTCTGTTTGTGGTAAGTCAATCATGGAAGACTTCTACAGATATTTCTTTTAAAAAGAAGACAGCCTCTTTATTAATATTAATATAATAATAATGAGACAAAAGCTCATAATACAAAAGAATTATACAATGAGCATGTAAGCATGGATCGGGGGTGCACCTGGACATCTCAACTAGGTTGACACCCCCTTAACACCCTCATCATATCCAACCAAGCTAAAACCCATAACAAAGGAGTAATGGCTAAAGGCAAAACAAACACAAAAGAAGTACAGGGAAATACAAATACAAATACAAGACTAAACATCCTTCTAAATAAAAGGCGACCAAAAACTTGCACCAAGACAAACTCGAGATCATAGGAGGAAGAACACTATGAGGAGGCTGAAAAGAGGAAGACTTTTACAGATTAGATTGGTTTTTAGAAAGATGATCCTTTTTGTAGGGCTGCTTTTTCACATTCTGTATTGGTGGGCAGAAAAAAGACTTCAATCATATCTTTTTGAATCATGACTTTGTTTGGTTAGTTTGGAGTTGTTTCTATGAGGTGTTTGACTTTCCTTTTGCTAGACACATGCTGTGTTTTAGAAAGCCTCCTAGGCGCATGCATAGTGCCTCGCCTTGCACACTAGTGCATCTGTTGCGCCATCTGGGGGAATTCTTGTCACATTTTCTTGGCTGGGAAAGGATTTTCTTTCTAGTGAGACCCTTTATCACATTTTTTTTTGTTTTGTCCCGTCTCTTATTTTGGCTAGGAAAGGATTTTGTCCTTGTTCAATTTAGTTTGGACTTTTGATCGCTGTCTAGGCGCTAATGTGGTTCAGCTGCTGTCGAGTCTGATTTTTCCCAAAAATCTCGCATCATTTGGATAACTTTGTTAAAAGCTTTATTTTCAGAATTATGGTTTGAGCGGAATCAACATTTCTTCCATGATAAAGCAAAGTCAAAGAGCAGAAATTATGTGTGCAGTAGATCTTAGTGTTGCAGCTTGGTGTTCATTAAAAAATGAGTCTGCTAATTTTTCCATTCAAGATATTTACCTCAATTGGAATGCCTTTCTTAATCGAGCCTAACCATTGCCGGTTCATTTTCTCTCCATTTGCAGTTCTTACTGTCTGAAGTTTGAAGCTTTGAAGTCTTGACCTTGTTTAATTTTATTTTGAGATTGTAATTGTTTTTTGGGGTTTCTTTTAATTTTCTGTTTTTTTTTCTGGACCTGGTAATTGGCTGTTTGTTTGTTTTGTTTTGCTTTGATATTTACTTGATAGAACACCAAGTAGTGTGTTCTACTAGTTTATTTATCAGCCAAACTTCTACAGAAAACAGAACTAACACAGAGTCTTGAAAACAAAGTACAACACAAGAACTAATACAAAGTTCAACATAAAACAACAAAACAGTAAAGGAGTTCACGATAATGGAAATAACTTGCTACAGACTACAGAAACTGAACACTTTCTGCATTCCCTGCTCTCCAGGAAATTACAGCCCTCCACTTCCAGAAACTGACTAACCACTCCTCTCTTCCCTTCCTTCTTTCCCTTTTAACTCTCTCCCATGTAATTAACCATGGTCCCCACCAAGGTGGTTTCCACTTCTTTCTCCATTTCCCTTCTCTTGTTCACGTGCAACTGCCTCCTTTTTCCTCCTGCTATATTGTAAAATAATTGGTGGTCTATCATCACTTTTTCGGGATATGATGATTGACGCTATGGGGGTGTCGACCTAGTTGATATGTCCCCTTTCTATTTCTTCTTTATTGCTCTCTTTGTATAATTTTCTTGTACTTAGGGTTCTTATTAATAAAGAAGTTTTGTCTCCGTTTCAAAAAAACATGAAACTGCTCTCTCTCAGCAGTGTTTTCAAAGCGCAAGGGGCACCTCAAGGTGAGAGGCGACATAAAGGCAATGCCTGAGCGAAGCGAGGTGCAATGAATGAATAAATAAATAAATAATATATGAGGTAGAACATAAGTTTATAGACAAATGTCAAAGCCTCAAAGATTAATAATAGTTCTGTAATCAAGAAAAATGAACAAAATCGATTGTATAATTCTCTTGTACTTTCAGTTTGAGTTCTATTTAATAAAGAAGTTTGTCTCCATTTCAAAAAATAAAAAATAAAAATGAACAGAACTCTATAAGTACAAGTTTAAAACACCATCAAATATCAAATTCATCAACATCCCCATCTAACTCTATGGTTTCGTCCATTGCTCCTCGGCCATTGTTCTCCTTGATGTCTAATTCATCTAACTCTATGGTTTCGTCCATTGCTCCTCGGCCATTGTTCTCCTTGATGTCTAATTCCTCTTCATCGTCGTCCTCATCTTCATTACTAACTACTTGTATAGTTGGTGCTTGCTTTTGAACTCTAGAAGTGGAGGGAGAGGTAGTTGACTTTCCTTTTGATCTAGTGTACATGAGGGGTTCTCTAACGCCGCTAGCACGAGCTACATCTCCCCATGTGAGGTCGTTGTCATAAAAAACTAGCTCATTGTCAACTTCAGCTTCATCATTTTCTTCATCCAATGTTTCGACCAACCATTCATTACTCTCGTCGATATGATTTAAAGAGATTGGATCAAGTTGATCCTTTAGATTTTTTTTGAAAAGGAAACAACCTCATTTATTAATAAATGAACAATGAAACTAAATCTTATAGTATAAGAGGATTATACGATGAGCATTCAAACCAAGGATAAGGATGTGCATTTGAGCATCCCAGCTAAGTTGACACCCTCTTAGTATCCTTATCATATCCTACATAATAAAAAGATAGAACAACTAATAACGTCCAAGTGCAGGACTAACCACAACCAATACAACTCAAAAAGGACATAAGAAACAACTTCTAACCAGACTAGGAATTAAAAATACAGCCAGACAAAGAAAGATTCTGAAACGGTTGGAAACACCAGAGGCTGTGAGCCAAATCTGAATCATCAACAAGGAGGAAAGTTAAAAGGCCTGCCAGTTTAGTAAGATATATTGCATAGAGAAGTCTTTAAATTGTTTTCGTAGAGAGCATCACAAAGAGGCATTCAGACGTGCGCACTCGTATCTATTGAACCAAGAGGAGGCTTTATTGTGGAAGACTCGCAGATTTCTCTCAAACCACAGTTCCAACAAAATTTCCTTGACGGTATTGCACCAAAGCAAGGAGGCATTTTTTCATCATAACCGGACCAAGAAGTAACTGTCTAACATTATTCTTGCATTCTTTATCAAGGTCTCAGCTGAGATTAAAGGTGTGAAAGAGTTTACTCCTACACTTGGCAGCATATACACATTCAAACAAGTGCTGGAGTTCCGCATGAAATTTGAGATAGAATGGGCATATATGTGGCGAAATATAATGAGTGGGTAACTTCTTTTGCATAATGGATGCACAAATTGAACTCCTGAACAACATAATCGATAGAGTTATACTTACCCTCGGGCTTTTAGATTTCTGAAGGCTTTTTTCCAACTGTAGGTCCATCGGAGTGGCAGGAGACAAGTGCTTCGATAATGACTTTACTGAAAAAACCCCATTAGTTTCCATTAACCAGATTCTTTTATTCTCAATATTGGATAATCTTGTCCTTTCCAAGGAGCCCAGGAGAAGTTGAAAATTAGAGATTTCAAGCTCCTAACAATCTTCTGAAATCAAGAAACCCAGAGGAAGTGGAGGCGTTCCAATGTTCTACAACCGAGCCTTTTGGATTAAGGGCAATTCTGTACAGCTTGGGAGTGTGGTCTTCAAAGCAATTCTATCCATTCATGGATCCAACCAAAACAAAATTTTGTCACCCTTTCCAACTTTAAAAGCTGCCACACTATCTAGAAATATTTATCCAAGGGCTTCTTAAACTTGAATTTTCTTTGCCACTTGTGTGCCACTGGAAGAGGCTACTCCCGTGAATACTACAAACCACCTTATACCATAGAGAGTTTTGTTCTGCCATGAACCTCCACCTCCACTTGGCAAGAAGAGTAATGTTTCTAAATTTCAGCTTGTCCAGCCCAAGGCCCCCATCTCCTTGGGGTTTGGAAACTAATTCCCATTTCACTAGGTGGTTCAACTTGCTACCGTTGTTCCCTTCTCAAAAGAAGTTCCTCCATGGTTCTTTCAATGGAATTAGAGATTTTTTTGGCATGAGGAATGTTTAGCAATTCCTCATGGATGCCGCTAAGGAGATCTTACTTTCCCCAATATTAATTCCGCATATAGATGACTTTTCCCAATTTATCTTTTGCCCATAACACTAAAATATTTCAAGCGTCTTTTTAACGTTTTCATGAATAACTTCATCAAACTTGGAAAATATTAAGGTGTTGTCTGCAAATTGAAGGAGGGGAACATGAACATTGTTCTTTCCTACCATGAAACCTTCATACAAACCGTTAAAGTGTAGATTTGAGATGAAACTACTAAGCACTTCGCTAACCAGAAGAAAAGAAAGAGGGAAAGGGGATCCCCTTGCTTTAACCCTCTTGAGGCTTGAATTCTTCCTCTGGGCCTCCCATTGACGAATTCTGAATACTTAGGGTTTTTAACACAATCCATGATCAATCCAGCACACAAGCAGCAGAGACAGCGGAGTTTGAAGGCGTTTTCGGAGGCAGTGTCTGTTCCTAACAGAGAAAACTAGGGTTTTCACGACTATGTCTTGCTTGGATATACAGCAAGTTCTCAATGATTACAAAACCAAAGACCCACTCACCATCACTACTCTCAAGCTCAATCAAAAGGCTCTTTCTGATATAAATGGTTTGTCCCTTTTCAAAAACTTGGAGAAGCTTGATTTGACATTCAACAATCTCACATCGCTTCAGGGGTTGGAGTCATGCACCAATTTGAAGTGGCTCTCAGTTGTACAAAACAAACTTGATAACTTAAAAGGAATTGAAGGGCTTTCTAGACTTAATGTATTAAATGCGGGAAAGAATAAGCTTCGGTCAATGGACGAAATTAGACCCCTTGTTGGCTTTTGTGCTTTGATTTTGAATGACAATGAGATTGCTTCTATTTGCAAGCTTGATCAGATGAAGAACCTGAATACTCTGGTTCTTTCTAGAAATCCAATCCACAGTATTGGAGATTCTCTGTTGAAAGTGAATTCAATGAAAAAGCTATCCCTTTCTAACTGCAAACATCAATCTATTGAATCCCTCAAGTTTTGTATCGAACTTAAAGAGCTTAGACTTGCTCACAATGAAATCAGGATGCTCCCCAATGCTTTGGCTCATAACAAGAAGTTGTTGAATTTGGATTTGGGAAATAATGTCATCATGAGATGGTCAGATTTAAAGGTATTGAGTTCATTAGGCTATCTGAGGAATATTTATGTTCGAGGGAATCCTATTGCTGAAAGTGCTAAGTTAGATAAAAAGATTTGTCGACTGGTTCCAGGCTTGCGTGTATTGAATGCGAGATCAATTGATAAATGCATTCAGAATGAGAATGATAATGGGAGTGATAAAGAAGACGACACTCCAATCAGGAGCCTAGATCGTCAAAAAGAGAAAAAGGATAGAAAACTGAATGGGAATGTTGAAACACACCCGTCTGTTCAAGGCACTGATGGCAAACTTGATCATACTAATGGTGCTGATGTGGACAGGAAGTTGGAACGCAAAAAACGTAAGATGGATAAGGTCACCAGGGAGGAGAAAGTAATTCCATCTCTTGACAATAAGATAAATCTCGGTACCAATGATATTGATAAGGAAAAGAAGACTTCAAAGCAGAAAAGAACAAAAAGCAATAAGGAGCCATCTTTGCCAATACACAAGGAGACACTTACCAAGATTGAAAACCATAAGAAGAAAGCAAAGAAGGAAGGGGAAAGGCAGATTGGTGTTATTGACGACGCTGAAGTGCCATTTGAACAGCTTTTCGGAGATGATCTTATTGAAGACATGGATGCTGTTCTCCAAAAGGTTGGTGAGAAAGAAGTAGAGGAGATGAATTTAAAGCCTAACTTGGCATCATTTTCAGCTAATAGAAAGGAATCTAAAAGCCAAGATCGAGTTGGAAGGTTACAAATATCCCCAATAGTTGAAATTGGAATGGACGGAATATCAACATGGGGGGATGAGTAATTGCAATGCAAAGGCATTCAGTTACTTGGGAAAATTTGGATCAATCATGGCAGCACCGTGGTCGGACAGGTGTGGAATGCAGTAATAGAAAAAGAGAATGGGTTTTAGAAACTCATTTCAGTTGTTGGTCTTGCAATGAGCTATGAAGCGTAAGCTACTGTTGTTGGGAGACTTGACTTTTGATTTGGGGGAGTTCATGAGATGGAGGATTTTTACTTTTCTGACTTAAACAAGTGACATGCCAAAAGATTTTGTAGCTTGTTGGTACCTGGGCAAGTTCTAATTTGAAACTTACATATTTCTTCTTCAACAGCCTTAAAATAGTGCATAATTAGAACTGTTAATGCCTAAATTGAAACAGAGGTGTTTGGGGGTATATTATTTCAGTTTTTATATTATTTCTATAATAGAGTTTGCCTTGTGTCTCTTAAAAAAAAAACAACACAATCCATGATCGAAGAGATGATCCATCAATGATTGAAATTTTTCTGCTTCAAAATTCTTTCCAAGAAACCCCAATCAACTCGATCAAATGCCTCTCCAAGGTCCAGTTTGTAATCCATCCTTGCTTTTTTTGGACCTATAATACTCCACAACTTTATTTGCAATAA
Organism: Cucumis sativus; assembly: GCF_000004075.3. Lineage (NCBI taxonomy): Eukaryota > Viridiplantae > Streptophyta > Magnoliopsida > Cucurbitales > Cucurbitaceae > Cucumis > Cucumis sativus. The sequence continues at coordinate 109,389 of NW_022279547.1, read as the reverse complement.
GTACAGGATCCAGAATTTGGCGGCCATCCAAAAAGGCACTTTGAGTGAGAGCTCTAATACTGGGCATAATTATCTTCATTCTTTCAGCAAGCACTTTTGCAATCAATTTGTACAGCAAAGTAGTGAAACTTATGGGCCGGAAATCAATTACCTTTACTGCATCTTCCTTTTTCTTGATCAAGCAAATAAATTTCTCCTTTACATGCATTTAGTTTCCCAGTCCCATAGAACTCATTGAATAATTTACAAAGATTTTCCTTGAGGAGATCCCAAAATTTGATGAAGAATTCTACTGTGAAGCTATCCGGACCTGGAGCCTCTGTTTCTTCCCATTGATTTTAATGCTGCCCTGATCTCCACCAAACTAAATTTTGAAATAAGCCTTTTATTTTGATCTGCTGAAACTACAGACCAATAAAAAACGGAGGTGTGAGGAGATTTCTCATAGAGGGTGCTGTAGAAATCAAGTATTAAATGCTCAATTTCAAAGAATAAAGTGGTTGGGTTTCCTTGATTATTAACAAGCTTCGGAATTAGACTTCTTTTTTTTTTTTTTCTCCCCCGATGAGAACGATGGAAGAAACTCATATTTTTGTTCCCCAATTTCAGCCAAGTCAACTTAGTTTTCTGGATTATATCTCTTTCCTCCCTTCTACAAAGAGCTAGAAGATCCACTCTCTTATTAACAATAAGTGATCCACTGTGCACGTATCCGGTTGATCATATTTTTTCTCTTCTAGTGCGATGGCTTTTAATAAGGTTTCTTCATGACTTTTCTGTTTTCTTTCATAATCTGAATGCCATGATTTGAGTTGACCCTTAATGTTTTGGAGTTGAGTTGATAAGGCAAAGCCCATCCAGCCCGGAGGAGTGCTTGTGGTTAATGAATTTTCAATAAATTGGCAGCAATGCTTGTCTAGCAACCAGCTGTTGCAAAATCGAAAAGGGGAAGGCTCCCACTCGAATGCCCCTGCTTCTAATAAGAAAGGGAAGTGGTTTGAGGAGATCCTTACTTGACGAGTTACACGTGTGTTCGCAAAAGCCTTGTCCCGGTCAAAAGTAACTAAAAATCTGTCAAGCAATGATCTCAAAACTACTCTTCCTTCTCTTGACCATGTTAATTTTCTGTTCAGTAAAATAACTTCAATGAGTTTCCATTCTTCAATGAATTTATTGAATTTCCTCATTCATGCCACAAGTCATTCTACTTGCTGGAAATCGCTCCCCTTTGATTTGGTCATATTAAAATCCCCTCCCAAACACCAAGCTTCTATACAATAACCAATGAGGGAGAGCAGCTCTGACCAAATGAATTTTCTCTCTGTAATCAGTAGGTCCATAAATATTGGTTACCCAACACAACTTATTGCACATTGTTCTGCATTTAACTGACAGTGAGTGGCCCCTTTCAATACTTCAATAAAAGAAAATTTACTTTCATCTCACTTGGTTAACATTCTTCCTGATTTTCCATGAGCTTCAAGAAAGATCCATCCAGTTCCTTTTGATCTCCAAGTGGATTGAAAACAAAGTATTGACCCATTCCAATCTTGAAAGAAATATGGGAAAAAGGAAGATGACAATAGGCAGTAGCTTATAATCCTTTTCCGTGGGATATATGAGGAAGACTTGACACTGAGAATAGGCTTTTGGTTGGAAATGTGAGGAGCTATAATAAGCTGTGAGCACCTTCCACCCAACAGAGAACTTTTGCTTGTAATATCTTTGAATCCACTTGGTCAAAAGGGCCTTAGTATCTCTCCACCTGGCTGCTGTTAGCTTGCACTGCTATTTGGATTCTTGGTTGTGGCCTCTTGATCCTACTTCTGGTTTTACTGTTAGATCCCTTATAGCTGACTTAGTGGGCACGGTTGATCCATTATTGTCTGATTTTTGTTCTGTGATTTGGAAAGATAGATTTTCCTAAAACGATGAAAATTTTTCTTTAAGATCTTAGTTGGGGTGCCATCAATACTGCTGATTGTCTTCCACGTTGCATGCTTTATATGTCTATTTCTCCTTCTTGGTGTCACATGTGTTGCTGCTACGCTGAATCTTCGATCCATTTGTTTTTCCATTTTCCTCTTGCTGCCAATTTTTGGGATATTCTTTTTAGGCTTTTTGATGGTCTTATACGTGTCTTAATAACATTTTGGACACATTGGCTTCTCTTCTGGTGGGTCAACCCTTTGGTGGTACAAAGATGACACTTTGGTTGACATGCGGCGTTCTTTTGGTATCTGTGGGGTGAAAGGAATAAGTGGCTTTTTCATGATTCTTCTTCCTTGTTCAGATATTTTATGGAATTTGTTCTGTCTATTTCTTTTCCTTGGTGTAAAGCTAAGCCCCCCCTCTCTCTATAGATAATCTATTTTAGTTAACAATTGGACATCCTTCTCTTCTATAAGTTCCTTTAGGTGTTTGGGGTTTTCCCCAGATTTCATTTATAAATGAAATGTTTTTTTTACAATTGGACTTCTCTTCTGTACTGGGTATCACCCGAACCCCCTTGCAAAATTAGTTTCTTCACATTATCCCTCTTCACAAAGTGGGAGGAGGCATTTATGAATATTTCTAAAGTGAATACTTCTTTGATGTCCTGACTTATTAAAAGTGTATTGAATTTTCAGATCGCAAAGAACATGGAAGTGTTTATATGGTCCTGAGATTATAAGAGTCTTAATAATCAGGATAGGCTTCAGAATTTGATGAGGTTTAACCTTTTTGCCTGTTCATATGCAGTTTGTATATGGAAAAGGAGGACAATATTTATCACCTTTTTCCTCATTGCTTCTTTGCTTCCAAGGGAAGAAGCTTTCTGCTTAGTACCTTCAGATTTCCGCTTGTCTTTCTAATTCTAATCATATTGATGACTGGCTTTCTCAAGTGAAGTTGAAGTCCTTTGGGGTATGCTGTCGGGGCATTCCTTTAGTTGCGTTGGCTTGAAAGTAACTTTAAACTTTTTGAAGCTAAGTCTTCTGATATAACTTCTTTTGGTGGAAATTTACAACTCATCTCCTTGTGGTGGGCTCATAGTTATAGCCAATTCTTTTGCAATTATCCAATTTCTTTGCATCACAACAATTGGTCAAATTTTCTGCAATTAGTTTTTTTGGGATGGGGTTCACTTTTCACCGTCCCTAAGCTGTTTCTACTTCGCTTTTGTCTGATGATGTCTCTTATAAAACATCAATGTGTGATAGCAGAAGGAAATTGTTAGCAGCCGGTCTTTTTTGCTGTCCAGACATATGGACGTGTTTTCTCCATTATTTTTCCTGTTTAATTTTTTCTCGCTCTCATTATTTTTTCCATTTCATAGTCCTTGTAAATACTAAAATGTCTTCTGCAATGCAGATTGTTGATAGGCTTCATTGGTACATAGAGAAAGGCAATACAGTAAGTCCATTATGTTGATTTGTTTGATTTTTATTATATTGAGCAGAATTCGTTATTTATTTTTCTTAGTGCAACATTTTCTTTCAATGCATTTCATTGTTAGGAGGCTATCTGTTACCTTAAATATTCTTTAGATTCATTATGCACTCCACAATCTCACAAAAAGTACAAGCCTCGTATGTTATCCTTTTGAACTCCTATGATTGTGAAAGTTGAGAGATGTTTACAATCATGGAACCACTCGGGGAGGGGGGGGGGGGTTCATCTAACTCTTCTACAAGCAACCCTTTCAAACTCCCCACGTCCTACTTATCCTTATTTACAAAAAGAAAGGTATCGTCTATGATTGCAGGATTGAAAGATTTTAGAATAAAAAATAGAAGCCATGTTAGATATTCTCTTCGAATTGTGCTCAGGGCAGCAAGTTAATTGGGAGAAGTAAGCATTATATGGAGGCAATATTGATGAGGCTACATTGATCTCTACTTCTTCAAGGCTGAATTGGGAGGCTGGTAATTGCCTTTATATATCTTGGCTTACCTCTTGGTGGTTATTCTAAACAGCAGTCTTTTTGGCAGCCTGTTATAGATAAAGTCCATTTGAAACTCGATAAATGGAAAAGGGTATAACTTGTCCAGAGGGGCCGTTTAACTTTTTTTTTTTTTAAGATAAGAAACATTTCATTGATAAAATGAAACAGGGGAAACCCAAACTCCTAAAGGTGATTAAAAAAATATAGCCAATTAGAAAAGAGAAAGGAGAGACTATAGTTCTTAAAAGGGTGCCCATTTTTGTACCAATAAAAAGCAGTAGATAAAATGGTGTCCAAAAAAGAAGTACAAGAGGCAGTAGAGTCCTGAAACAGCCTCCTATTGTGCTCAGTCCATAAAGTCTAGGAGAAGGCACGAACAATAGCCAACCAAATTGTCTTTTTACATCCCACAAAAAGGTGACCCACCAAGAAGTTTTTATTGGAAAGAGAGATCGACCAACCAAAAAGCATCCCAGATGATGTGCCAAAACTGAGTAGCAAAGGAACGGTGCGCAAATTGGTGAGAGGCAGATTCCGCAGCAGTTTGACACACAACATACCAAGAGGGAGAAAAAGACATATACGACATTTGGCGTTGGAGGCAATCAGCAGTATTAATGGCACCGTGACTAAGTTCCCAGAATAATTTAATTTTCTTTGGGTAGTGATCAGACCGAATAATAGAATAAAGATTTCTGGTAGAGGACTCTATTGAACAAGTTAAATCATCAATTAGGGATTTAACAGTAAAAGAAGCAGAGGAATCAATGACCCGTTAAACTTTATGTAATTCAGTTTTGGCCAACCTACCAACTTATAATATGTCCTTATTCCAAATGCCTTTCTTGGTGATACAAGAATTGGAGACTTTTATGTAACTTCTTTTGGGAAGGTCAAAAAGGCAGCAAGCTGAATCCTTTGGTTAAACAGGAGTTAGCTTCGAAAGCTCTAAAAGATGGTGGTCTAGGGATTGGAAATGAAAACAGAAATACAGCTTTATTGTTTAAATGGAGTTGGAGAATCCTTAAGGAGCAGGACTCTTTATGGTGCAAAATTGTTAGAAGTATTCATGGAGTTGATCCAAATCTTTGGTGCACTTCGGGTAAGCTTGGTTTAGGTTTGAGAAGTCCATGGATCAGCATTTCAAGTTGCAAAGTTTAAGCTTGGTAATGGGAGGAATATATTCCTTTGTACAGATTCATGGTGTACTGTCTTCTCCTTTGGATGGTCTACTCCTATTCCCAATGATATTTGGGCCTACTCACTCTAACATATCCTTTTCAATGAATAAAAAGGGATTATGTGGACACATATGATTCATGCTTATGGATTACATAGAAGAAGAGAATGGACTGCTTCTTCAACGATGTTTTTTGTAGTTCTTCCTCCACAGGGATGTTTGTTGTAGCTCTTGATTTCAATCCCCACCCTAAGGTCATTTCAATTATCATGCTACAGTGATGAGCAACAAGTAGATTGACCTTCAACAATACCATTTGCCAATAGGTTTGCCATAATGCTCTAACAATAAAGTTTATCAAGAAATTAAAATTTCAAGATGAGCAACCTTGCTCTGATACCAATTTTTGGATCGGTATGGCAACCCTAGAGGGGGGTGAATAGGGTTTAAATAAACTTTTTTGACAAATAAAAAGTAAAATCAACTAATTAGATACTTTTTAAATTTAAATAAAGAACTTTGTAAACTTTGTTAAATAACAAGATTGATAAAAATATATGAATGGAAGTATGCAATCAAACTCAACCAATAAGAGTATGTAACTAAAATTAAATTAAAAAATAATTAGAAAAGAGTTAGAGAAGAAGACACCGTAATTTTATAGTGGTTCGGTTAAACTCAACCTACATCCACTTTCCCAAGCACCTCTTGGGATTTTGATTGAAAATCTTCTTTGGACTCTTTCCACGGATTTGAGCCGAACCGATTCTTGCTCCTTTTTCGGGTTCAAGAGCAAACCCGATCCTTTCCACGGGTTAGGATCCAACCGTTACAATATGTTGAAGTTTTTAAATCATACAAAAGAAAACTCTCTAAAAGAGTGAGTATATAATTTGAAGCTCACAAATTTAATCCTCACAATACAATAAGAAGCTCTCAAGAATAAGATGAAAAGAATAAAAATTGGAAGCTTTAGAGAGAATAACAATGTTGGCTTTTTGCTTGAGGATTGTAAAGATGTTGTGATCTTGTGTAAATGTGAAGTATTTAAAAAGAGAGGAAAGATAAATTCAAAATCGTTTGGGTCATTAGATATAAGTAAAAGAAAAATGAATGGTTGAGATTTAAACTTAATTAGTCGTTAGACACAATACAAATAATAATATAATAATATGTCTTTTCAAAATACTTTGTTTAAAAAGAAATCAATAAAGCAACTTCACCATCTTTTAAAACAACTAGCCGTTAGACACAAGAAAAAATAATAATATTAAAATCATTTTCTTTTTAAATTCATTTTCCTTATAAAAGCCAATAAAACATAACAAAAAGCCACATTTGTTACTCCTTCATTGCTCCAAGTGGCTTTCTCTAATTGGTTCAAATTGAATGCTTGGTCGCCACGTCACCATCTCGGGTATTTTTTTGTTAACCTTCTTTTAGCAATATTTTCTTCATTTGAACTTCGATTTGGGTGATTCAAGAGGCGTTAGAATCATTTTTCCAAGCTCTACGATATGGCTATTCAAATTAATAAAATTGTCAATAAAAAAATCAGATTTGTTATCATCAAAACATAAATTAATTGAATAATTAAAATAAATAAATTTGAGATTAAGGGCCAAAAAGCCAACAATCTCCCCCTTTTTTATGATGACAAATCATTGAAGAAAAATAACTTGAAACACACATGATCAACAAGTAATTCTATTATCAAGATGTATAACCATAAAGCTCATGTATATATTTCACCACAAAGAACATACTTGAAAACAATTGATAAGAGAACCTTCTTTGTCCTTAATTAATTTTTTTTCTCTAAAAAAATATGCATTATTCAATAGAAACAATTATGCAACAAATTGATAAAAACATATTTTTCTTATACTTCTCCCCCTTTGGAATCATCAAAAACAATACCAATGAAGTTAGCTCTCCCAAAAAACATGAACACATACAAAATGTCTAATTCTCCTCCTATCAATATGCATTACGGTAACAATATCAAGTAAGATATAAAATCAAGATGCATCCCAACGAATAATTCCAAGCTCAAGCCTATTTTTACAAAAGCTTTCTTCACTCAAAGGCTTGGTAAATATATCCGCTAATTGATTATTGGAGCTTACAAACTCAAGAGTAATATGACCATTTTGTACATGCTCTCTAATAAAGTGATGCCTAATATCTATATGCTTAGTTCTAGAATGATGAATAGGATTCTTAGTCAAATTTATGGCACTAGTATTATCACAAAATATAGGCACATTATCAAATTTTAATCCAAAATCACAAAGAGCTTGTTTCATCCAAAGAATTTGTGCACAACAACTAGCAACCGCAATATATTCCGCTTCGGTAGTGGATAAGGCAACCGAATTTTGCTTTTTACTAAACCAAGATACTAAGGAACTACCAAGAAATTGACAAGTCCCACTAGTACTTTTACGGTCAAGTAAACTACCGGCAAAGTCCGCATCGGAATATCCTACCAAATTAAACTCAACATTTCTAGGATACCATAATCCAACATCAATAGTTCCAAGCAAATATTTAAGTATCCTTTTAACGGCATGGAAATGTGATTCTTTAGGACAAGATTGAAATCTAGCACAAAGACATACACTAAACATGATATCGGGTCTACTAGCGGTCAAATAAAGTAAAGATCTGATCATACCTCGATAAGTCTTTATATCCACACACTTACCTTTTTCATCTTTGTCAAGCTTAGTGGTAGTGCTCATAGGAGTTTTTGCAACTTTACCTTCATTGAATTTGAATTTCTTGAGCAAATCCCTTGTGTATTTTTCTTGACTTATGAAGATGCCATCCTTGAGTTGTTTGATTTGAAGGCCAAGGAAGAAACTAAGTTCTCCCATCATACTCATCTCAAACTCATTATGCATACACTTGGAAAATTCTTCACACAAAGATGAATTAGTAGAACCAAATATAATATCATCCACATAAATGTGCACTATAAGCATGTCATTATTTTTAACTTTAATAAATAGAGTATTATCAATTTTTCCCATCTTAAAGTCATTCTCAAGTAAAAACTTGCTAAGTCTATCATACCAAGCTCTTGGAGCTTGTTTTAAGCCATAAAGAGCCTTTTCCAACTTATAAACATGATTAGGTAAATCAAAACTTTCAAAGCCCGAAGGTTGTTCTACGTAAACTTTTTCTACAATATAACCGTTTAAAAAAGCACTTTTTACATCCATTTGATACAAAATGAAATTTTTATAAGAAGCAAAAGCAAGCAACATTCTAATAGCTTCTAATCTAGCAACCGGTGCAAAAGTCTCTTCATAATCTATACCTTCTTCTTGACAATAACCTTGAGCTACAAGTCTAGCTTTATTTCTAATGATATTTCCATTTTCATCCATCTTATTTCTAAAAACCCATTTTGTTCCGATTATAGATGCATTAGAAGGCCTAGGGGACTAATTTCCAAACTTTGTTTCTTTCAAATTGATTTAATTTCTTCTTGCATAGCTAAAATTCAAAACTCATCACATTCGGCATCTTTAAAACTTCTAGGTTCAATTTGAGACACAAAAGCAAGATTACTAAATAAATTAAGAGAAGAACGAGTTTTGACACCTTGTTCGGGATTGCCAAGAATTAGATCCTTGGGATGGGATAGAGCATATCTCCACTCTTTAGGCAAGGATGAAGAACCCTCTTCTTTCTTTTCTATGATGTTCACATCTTGCATACTTGGAACAATTTCTTTGCCTTTGTCATTAACAAGTAAATCTCCAAAATCTTTTTCTAAATCATCACTACAAATAGACTCATTAGAAACATTATTCCAAGATTCATCAAATACAACATGAATAGATTCCTCAATAACTAAAGTTTTCTTATTGAAAACTCTATAAGCTTTACTAGTAGAGGAATATCCTAGAAAAATACCAACATCCGTCTTAGAATCAAATTTTCCAAGTTTTTCTTTGTTATTCAAAATAAAACATTTACAACCGAAAACTTTGAAATACCCAATATTTGGAATTTTACCATGCCAAAGTTCATAAGGAGTTTTATCTAAAGAGGGTCTAACTAAAACTCTATTTGAAACATAGCAAGCGGTGTGAACGGCTTCCGTCCAAAAATATTTAGGTAAACCATACTCATTCAACATTGATCTAGCAAATTCTTGCAAAGTACGATTTTTCCTTTCAACTACACCATTTTGCTACTTCCTCTGCTCGAAATGCATCTAAAAATTTTAGGGATGCATATAATCATTGGACAAAGGCCAATGACAAGGCCTGTGTGTATCTCTTGTCTAGTATGTCTGACATACTAAGCAAGAAACACAAAACCATGGTCATTAGACGTCAGATCAAGGATTCGCTTCAAGAGATATTTAAGAAGAATTAAAAAGAAAGTAAATATAATTTACTTGCCTTAGAAACATGTTTAGTGGAAAATGACCAAAATGTCTAGATACTTGATTTAGGAGCCACTAGTCATGTTTGCTCTTCTTTACATAAAACTAGTTCCTTTAAGCAGCTCGAGGAGGATGAGATACACTCAAAGTTAAAACGAGAGATGCCATTTCAGCTCGTGTAATGGGAGATGTTAAATTTTCTTTTTAAAATAGATTCTTGTTTTTAAAAAACTTGTATATAGTTCCTAAGATTAAAAGGAATCTTATATTTATTTCTTGTCTTATTGAACAATCATATAATGTAACATTTTTCTTTAAATGAAGTGTTCATTTCTAAGAATGGTGTACACATTTGTTCAGCTAAGCTTGAAGACAACTTTTGTATGTATTAAGACCTAACAAAGCGAAAGCAATTTTAAATCATGAGATGTTTAAAACTGCTAATACTCAAAATAATACCTATCTTTGGCATTCAAGATTAGGTCATATTAATCTCGATAGGATCGGGAGATTGGTAAAGAATGGACTTCTAAATGAGTTAGAAGATGATTCATTGCCTCCATGTGAATCTTGTCTTGAAGAAAAGTTGACTAAAGAGACCTTTTACTAGAAAATGCTATGGAGCCAAAGAGCCCATAGAACTTATACATTCAGACCACTATGGTCCAATGAATGTAAAAGCTAGAGAAGGTTTTGAATACTTCATCTCTTTTATAGATGATTATTCAAGGTATGATTATTTATACTTAATGAAACGTAAGTCTGAAGCTCTTGGAAAGTTCAAGAAGTATAAGGCTGAAGTTAAAAATCTATCAAGTAAAAAAATTAAAATACTTTTATCTGATCGAGGTGGAGAGTATATGGATTTGAGATTCCAGGACTATATGATAGAACATGGAATCCAATTACAACTTTCAGCACCTGGTACACCTCAACAAAATGGTATATTAGAAATGAGAAATAAAACCTTGTTAGACATGGTTCGTTTAATGATGAGTCATGCTCAATTGCCTTGCTCGTTTTGGGGGTATGCAGATTGAACAATGTTCCTCGAAAAGTGTTTCTAAAATACCTTTCTGTAACGATCCAACACTTTATACTAAGGTGAGATCATTACCACTAAAACAAATAAAGACTTTTTATTTAAATCAAAGAAAATACTAAGTTTTAAAAAGAAACACTCATAAAATATAAGTAAAGTATATAATAAAATATTAGTTCGGAACCTATTTAAAATAAAAAAAATATATCTAAAAGTAAACATGGGTTCTGAAATAAATTTAATACTCAAAACATAAATGTGGAAGAAAACATAAGATGTTCCCTATGACGATCCACGGTCACTTCTTGCCATTCGCGAGCTTGCCTTTACCTGCTCCTTTACCTGAAAAATTAAACATAGAAAAGGGTGAGTATAAATTTATACTAAGTAAGAGACCCACTACTACTCCTGCTACGTGTCTGTTAACCTCTCGTTATAGTCCTGTAAGAAAATATCGAATATCTATTGTGCTCCCAAACGTACGCTATCCAGTGATCTTGTAGGAACACATCTAGACTCTTGGTGAACCCGAAGGAGTCACCCTAAAGAAGTGTAAGTGATCCTATTGATTCACATATAAAAGCTAAGCCACACAAACATAAATAGGTGGTGATCCCGAGGGACACCCATATGATACGACTCTAACAGGTAAAGCTAACACAACATCATAGTCTATACATATAACATAACATAAATAACATATCTCAAACATGATGTATCTCAACCATAGTATATCTCATTCATAACATATCGTGGTCATCACATATCTTAGTCATACATAACGATTTTTTATGTAGCTATCATTATCTAACATTCTTCACAGTCACATCACATGCATCATGGCTACGTTAATGCATACTAAGGGAAAACATAATGTAAGGATCTAATAATAAAACTTCTTACCTGGAGATTAATTATCAACTAATTCAGTCATAAACATAAACAAAATTAAAATTATTAATTTTGTCAACCATCACCCAACTATTTAATTAAGCATCAAAACTTCCAACTATTTAATTAAGCATCCAAACTGACCCCCAAGATTAAGGTTGAATCAAACAAAACCTTGAATGGAAAATTTCGGAGTCTCAAATCCTCAAATTAACACTTGAACCTTCAAACAAAAATAATTTAACTCATTCCATTGTAAACTTATTTAAGATCCAAAAAATATTCATTTGGGCATACCAAACCAACACAGCTCAAGAGATACCAAAAAGCAACTTGGCTTAAACTAAGGCAGAAATGGCCCACGCGGCTCTGCAGGAGGAGAATCGACTTGGCAGTCAGCTCGGGTGCACAACTCACAAAAGGAGAAAGAAATCGGCTGTGACAAGCGCGATTTACGAAGGAGTAGATAAGTGGCTCTGTGATGCACAGATCGACTTGCTCAAGCAAGGGTTCGTTTAACGATTGCCGGCAATGAGATCTGGGTGGCACGAGACAGAACTTAACGACGGTAAGGCTTAATGAAAACGTTCAAAAACTAGATGATTGATGAAATGAAAAGAGAGAGATTCCTCGGCTTCACCTACATGCAAACGTAGGAGGTGGGGGGTGCATAGTCGGCTTGTGCGACTTCGTCACTAAGGAACAAAGGAGGAATGACGGTGTCAACAAACGACGAGCGGTGATCCTTGCAACGGAGCACGATGGCGGCTGGGGTTTGTGAAGAATTAAGAAGATGATGAATAGTTCCCTTTTTTGCACGTTTCACAAGGGTTAATTATATATAATAATAATAATGATATTTATTATTATTATCATTATTCCTTTTCTTTTGCTAATTAACAAATTAACCAAAATCAAATCATACTTTCTCTCCTCGTTAAATACCCATCAAACCAAACTTTTTACTTTCCCCAAAAATACAATATCTTTCCAAATAATTAGATTTTCCACAATATAATTATTTTCTCTCTAAAAAATATCTTTCCTAAAAAAAATCAATAATATATTATTCTACCCTTCCATAACTTAATTAATTATATACATATATAATTAACCAATAAACTTAAATCTCACCAAAATTTTCAATAGTATAATTAATTAAATAATCTTCCACTGAACATTCAATTAATCACAATTTCCACAATACTAAAAAAATTATAACACCCAATTAAATCCATCATAAATTAAATTAAACTAAGATAATTAAAAAAATAAAATTACCTTAATTTTTGGGTGTTACAGTTTTTGAATTTAAATAATTTTTAGACGTAACCAGCCTTAAGGACAGCATGTTGTACAAGTTATCGACCCTACTGCACCTGTCACTCATGCATACCTTGCTGCCATGGAGCAAATGTACATAGACTTATTGTTCAAAGTATTGGCACAGTGACAACCTACCTAGGATATCCAAACAACTCATGTACGGACACCGGCTGCAAGTGTTTAGATCCCAGTTGCGGGAGTTTAGGCCCCAATTGTAGCATATAACCTACTTGATATGCTTTCAGCAGAAGCCAAACACCTGAGGGATTTCAGGAAGTATAACCCTCGGACTTTCGATGGATCCTTGGCAAACTCCACCAAGGCGCAGATGTGGTTGAGTTCGGTGAAGACTATCTTTTGTTACATGAAGTGCTCCAATGACCAGAAAGTTTAGTGCGTCATGTTCTTACTGACTGATAGAGACAGAGGCTAGTGGAAGTCCACATAGAGGATGTTGGGTGGAGATATGAGTCAGATCACCTAAAAGTAGTTTAAGGAGAATTTTCATGCCAAATTCTTCTTCGTGTCAAGAGTTCTTAAAGTTGGAGCAAGGCAATATGGCCATAGAGGAGTATGATCAAGAATTCGATGTGTTATCCCGATTTGCACCTGAGTTAGTGAGAACTGAGACTGAGAGAGTTGACAAGTTTGTCAAAGGCATTAAGTAGGAGATCCAGGGTTTCGTTAGAGTCTTTAGACTAGCTACCTAAGATGATGCACTACACATGACAGTGGATTTGAGTTTGCATGAGAGGATAAAGATGGCCAAGGCTGTAGAGAATGGTCCAATTGTAGGGTAGAAAAGGAAGGCTTAGCAGTAGCCTACAGTAGCACCACAAAGGAATTTGAGATTAGGTGGTTTGTTCCAGCAGCTTAGACAGTAGGTTGTTGAGGCAGGCAAAACCTTGAAGGAAGTATACATGTGTTCTAATTGTGAAAGGTCTCATTCAGGTCATTGCCTAATAGGAAGTAGTATATGCTACAAGTGTAGGCAACCTGACATATATATAGCTGATAATTACCCTCAGAAATAGTTTGAACCTATCTCGAACTAGACTTCTACATCTCGATAGGGGTGAGTTTTTGCCACTAATCAACAGGAGGCTGAGAAAGCTTACACAGTGGTGATAGGTACACTCCTAATCTTGGAGCACTTTGCTTTATTATTATTTGACTCGGGGTCCTCTCATTCTTTTATATCGCCAATTTTTGTTCAACATATGAGTTTACAAGTAGAACCCTTGAGTTATATGTTATTTGTCTCTACTCCATCTGGAGAAATTATGTTGTCGAAAGGAAAGATAAAAACATGTTAAATAGAAATAGCATATCATGTTTTAGATGTAACTTTATTAGTATTACACATGCAAGACTTTGATGTAATATGGGGCATGAATTGGCTATCTGCTAACCATGCAAACATAGATTATTCTCGCAAGGAGGTAGTTTTTAACCCTCATGAGGCGACTAGTTTAAAGTATAAGGGGCGGGGACTGTGGCCTACCCAAAGTTATCTCAACCATGAAGGCCAGTAAGTTGTTCAACCAAGGTACTTAGAGTATCTTGGCTAGTGTTGTAGATACCAGAGAGCCCGATGTATCCTTATCATCTGAATGAATGGTAAGGAAATACCCCGATGTTTTTTTAGAAGAGCTTTCAAGACTTTCTCCTCACAAAGAGGTTGATTTTGCTATTGAACTGAAACCAGGCACTGGTCCCATATCGAGAGCTCCATACAGAATGGCTCCAGCTGAGCTGAAGGAGTTGAAGGTCTAGTTGCTAGAATTATAGGACAAGGGCTTTATTCGATCTAGTATGTCACCTTGGGGAGCACCGCAATTATTTGTGAAGAAGAAAGATGGGTTGATGTGTCTTTGCATTTACTATAAAAAGCTTAATAAGGTGATAGTCAAGAACAAATATTCATTGCCCAGGATTGATGGCTTGTTTGATCAGTTTTAGGGAGCCACTGTGTTCTCTAAGATCAATTTACGATCAGGATATCACCAGTTGAGGATTAGAGACAGTGATATTCCCAAGACTGCCTTTCCAGATATGGACATTACGAGTTTATTGTGATGTCCTTTGGCTCGACAAATGCTCCTGGTGTATTTATGGATTTGATGAATAAGGTGGTGCTTAAGGATTTCTTAGACACTTCTGTGATATTTTTTATTGATCACATCTTGGTTTACTCCAAGACAGAGGCTGAGCATGAGGAGTATTTGCATAAGGTATTAGAGACTCTTCGAGCCAATAGGCTATATGCCAAGTTTTCCAAGTGTGAGTTTTGACTGAAGCAAGTTTTGTTCCTTGGCCATGTAGTGTCCAGTGAAGGAGTTATTATAGACCCAGCAAAGATTAAAGTTGTTACCATTTGGCCTCGACCTTGTACAGTCAGTGAAGTTTAAAGTTTTTTGGGTTTAATAGATTATTACAGAAGGTTCGTGGAAGGCTTCTCTCGTATAGCTAGTTCTTTGACCTAGCTAACCAGGAAGGGGAATCCTTTTGTTTGGAGCCCAGCATGTGAGAGCAGTTTCCAGGATCTTAAACAGAAACTTGTTACTACACCAGTCCTTATAGTGCCAGATGGATCTGGGAGTTATGTGATTTACAGCGATGCCTCTTAGAAAGGATTAAGTTGTGTATTGCTGCAATAAGGTAAGGTGGTTGTTTATGCCTCTCCTCAGTTGAAGAGCCATGAGCAGAACTACCCTACACATGATTTAGAATTTGGCAGCAATAGTTTTTGCACTTAAGATTTGGACGCATTATTTATATGGTGAGAAGATTCAGATCTTCATTGACCATAAGAGCTTGAATTGGTCAAGGACTTAAATATGAGATAAATATGAGATAGCGCGGATGGCTCGAGTTGGTCAAGGACTACGATCATGAGATCGTGAGTTAGTAGGAAGGTATCATACTCTGTAGCACTCATTACTAGTCAGGTTCCTTTGCACAGAGATCTTGAGAAAGCTAAGATTGCATTTTTAGTAGGAGAAGTCACCTCACAGTTAGCTCAGGTGTCAGTACAACCAACTTTGAGGCAGAGAATTATTATTGCTCAGCTCACTGATCCTTATTTGGTTGATAAGCGATGCTTAACAATTGTAGGGTAAGCTGAGGAGTTCTCTTTATCCTCTGATGATGGACTCATGTTCGAGAGACGGTTATGTGTGCCAGCAGACAGTGTAGTTAAGACAGAGTTGTTGGTTGAGGCCCATAATTCTCCACTTTCTATGCATCCAAATAGTACAAAGATGTATAAATATTTAAAACAAGTTTACTGGTGGAAAAATATGAAGAGGGAAGTGCCAGACTTTGTCAATAAGTCTCTAGTTTGCTAACAGGTGAAGACACTAAAACAGAAGCCAACAGGTTTTTTGCAACCTTTGAGTGTGCCAGAATGGAAGTGGGAGAATGTGTCTATAGATTTCATTTTAGAACTGCCAAGGTCTCTGAAGGGTTATAAAGTAATTTGGTTTATTGTTGACAAGCTCACGAAGTCAGCCCATTTCATCTTAGAGAAGTCCACTTGTACTGCCAGTAAGTGGGCACAGTTGTACATGACCGAGATAGTGAGACTGCATGGAGTGCTCGTGTCAATTGTTTCTGATAGAGATGCCTATTTTACTTCCAAGTTTTGGAAAGGACTTATTGACAAAACTCAGTACTCCCGACTTGTAGTGGACACTATATAAAAGCAACAAATTTGAATAACAAAGTAATCCTTTGATGTAGTGGACACTATATAAAAGCAACAAATTTCACAATTCCCACATTTCAAACAAGGACAACGAATATAGGAGTTACTTGTATTAGAAAATCCAAATTTGATGAAGTTTTCCACACCCAACTCATAATCTTTAGACAATCTACTCTTGTGCATCCAAGATTTATCCATCATTGTAAATCTAATGAGAAATAAAGTTATTGTTTATTAATCAACAACATTTTATATTATAAAAGAGACTCAACCAATAGAAGTTGAAATAAAAAAAGGACAAATATCGATTTATACCTCCGAACTTTGGATAGCATCAATTTAACTTTTTATGTATGCATCAATTTAAATTTTATGACTGTGGAAGTAAAACATAATAAAACATTTAAATGGATACATACCCAAAATTGAGATAATTGAAGTTCACATGTGAAAGCAACATGGCATAGGAAGAAAGAAAAGAAAAGGAAGTAAAAGGGAGAGAGTAGGGGAGGGTTTTGGGAAGCAACAGGCAAGAGGACTTGACTTTATATTCCCAAATCCCAAAACAAAATCCACTATACAATGAAAGCTTTTTATAGCCTAAAATTAGAAAACCCCATAAATAAGAATAAGAAAGAAAGTACTAAGAAGCATTTATTCTCTCACACCCAATCTAAACGAAAATAATACTATAACGTAACGTACACCCAATCTAAACGAAAATCACAAGATTCACATCTGCATCTCATACAAACACCATCTACAATCTCCGTCCTGTCCACATACACACATTTATATATAGATTCCATGACAATCACGATATACATTCGACATCAAGTCTACTTCAATTCATATACATTCATATATATTTTCAGTCAACCCACAGTATACATTCAACACACATACAGTTCACAATCACAATTGAGTCCAGTAGAAAATCTCTTACCTCGATTTCTATGCAAATTCTTCAATCTACTAAATCCAATGAATCAAATCCTAAACATAATCAATCATAAAATCAACATCGTTCTAAATAGTTTCAACCTTTCAAATTAGTCCATATGTAAATTCCACAACTTACCGAAATACTGGCGAACTGAACCCTCAACAATTCACAAATTGGTTGTGAATTTAAGGGAGCCCAAGGTTACTCCCAACACCTCAACGCACGACTGTCGAACTCGCAGCAAAATCCTAAGTGTGGGTCGGTCAGCGGTCGGCTAAAGGAGACGTGGCCGGAGAATCGCGCGGCAGTGCAACGGTTGGAATGAAGGTTGCGCGGCAGTTACAGGTGGATGGGCGCGGCGGTTTCGATCCGAAGGAGAAAAGAGAGGGTGGCGGTTGGGTTCGGCGAGCGGCGGCGGTTTTGCTTCGCGAACGGAGATGGAGACGGCAGATCGGCGCGCGGGACGACTGCAACGCAGATCTGGACTGGCAGCGGCGCGGTCTTGCTTCGCGAACAGAGATGGAGACAGCAGATCGGAATGGAGGTCGCGGCGCTCGACTTCAGTAGGGGAGACGCGGCGGCCGACGGCTGCTGCGAACGGAAGAGAAGGGGAAGGAGACGGTGGGGTCGTCGCGGCGCACGGGAGGAAGGAGAATAGGGGCGGCGATTGCGGCTGGGGAGAAGGGGAAGGACGCACGGGGAGGAAGAAGGAAATAGGGAAAAGAAAGAAAAAGGAAAAAGAAAAGAAAAGGAAAAAAGAAAAAACAATATATATATTTCTTTTTCTTTTCTTTTTATTTAAATTAAATATATATATATATATATATATATATAAAAAAAAACAAAATATATATATATATATACCTTTGGGGCATTACAAGCAGAGGTTCTTGACGTTTTAAAAACGTCAAGAATTTTTATAAATTTCTTGACGTTTTAAAAACGTCAAGCAATTTTTACAATAGTCTTGACGTTTTAAAACCGTCAAGAATATTTTATAAATTTCTTGACGTTTTTAAAACGTCAAGTAAAATTTTAAATGCTTGACGTTTAAGAAACGTCAAGCATGTCGAATTCATACGCTTCTTAACGTTTTAAGAACGTCCAAAAATTAATAGACATTTCTTGATGTTTTAAAAACGTCAAGAAAAAATTTATTTTTTCTTGACGTTTAATAAACGTTAAGAATGATGTTTCAGAAAAATTCTTGACGTTTTTTATTAAAAATGAAATCTTTCTTGACGTTTTTCGAAAAAAACGTCAAGAAAGGAAAACAGCAACCGTCAAGAAAGCCTATTTTTCTAGTAGTGTCATCTTAGAGAAGTCCACTTGTACTGCCAGTAAGTGGGCACAGTTGTATATGACCGAGATAGTGAGACTGCATGGAGTGCTCGTGTCAATTGTTTCTGATAGAGATGCCTATTTTACCTCCAAGTTTTGGAAAGGACTTCAGGCTGCCATGGGCACGAGATTGGACTTTAGTATAACTGTTCACCCTCAGACTGATGGTTAGACAGAGCGTTTGAGCCAAATTTTGGAGGATATGTTCCGAACATGTGTGCTAGAGTTTTCAGGAAGTTGGGACTCCTATTTGCATTTGATGGAGTTCGCTTATAATAACAGTTAGGCTACCATTGACATGGCATCATTTGAAGCTCTGCATGGTAAGTGTTGTAGATTCTCTGTATGTTGGGGTGAGGTTGGTGAGCAGAGGATGTTATGTCCCAAGCTAGTTCAGACCACCAATGAGGCCATACAGAAGATTAGAGCCCGCATGTTGACTGAGCAGAGGATGTTATGTCCCAAGCTAGTTCAGACCACCAATGTGGCCATACAGAAGATTAGAGCCCGCATGTTGACATCGCAGAGCATACAGAAGAGTTACGCCAATGAACAACGTAGGGATCTTGAGTTCGATGTAGGGGACATGGTTTTTGTAAAGGTAGCACCTATGAAGGGTGTTATGAGGTTTGAGAAGAAGGGAAACCTGAGTCCACGTTTCGTAACTCATCATTTGGCATTGCCTCTGTCATTGTCTGCAGTTCATGATGTATACGATGTATCCATGCTGAGGAAGTGTGTAACAGATCCAACACATATAGTTGATTATGAGTCATTGCAAATCAATGAGAACTTGAGCTATGAGGAGCAACCAGTTGAGATTTTGGCAAAAGAAGTTAAGTTGCTTCATAACAGGGGAATTAATTAATGTTCTTTATCAAAACCACGAGGTTGAAAAAGCTACTTGGGAGAGAGAGGACAACATGAGAGCTCATTATCCCGAGCTATACAAGGATTAGAACTTTCAAGGACGAAAGTTTCTCAATTTTAATGCGCTCTCATGTTGTCCTCTTTCTCTCAAGTAGCTTCCTCAACCTCGTGGTTTCGCCACAAAACCTTGACCAATGTAATTCCTCTGTTACAAAGCAGTTTAACTTCCTTAGCCAAAATCTCAACTGGCCGCTCCCCATAGCTTAAGTTGTCGTTAATTTGCAACGGTTTGTAGTCGACTATATGTGAGGGATCTGCCACATACTTCCTCAGCATGGAGACATGAAACACATCATGAACTACAGATAATTGCGAAGGCAAGGCCAAATGATAAGCTACAGGGCCAATCCTTTCAAGAATCTCAAACGACCCTACAAAACGTGGACTCAACTTCCCTTTCTTCTCGAATCTTAGAACACCCTTTATAGGTGCTACCTTCAGAAAAATCATGTCTCCTACGTCAAACTCAAGATCCCTACGTCGTTCATCAGCATAGTTCCTCTGTCTGCTCTGTGTTGTCAATATGCGAGCTCTAATTTTCTGTGTGGCTTCGTTGGTGGGCTGAACTAGTTCAAGGCCTAACATTCTCTGCTCACCAACCTCACCCCAACAAACCGGGGATCTACAACTTTTACCATACAAAGCTTCAAACGGTGCCATGCCAATGGTAGCTATTATAGGCGAACTCCATCAAGTTCAAGTGGGAGTCCCAACTCCCTAAGAACTCCAACACACAAGCTCGCAACATATCCTCCAGAATCTAATTCAAACGCTCTATCTGACCATCAGTCTGAGGATGAAAAGTTGTACTGAAGTCCAATCTCAGGCCCATGGTAGCCTGAAGTCCTTTCCAGAACTTGAAAGTAAAACGGGCATCTCTATCAAAAACAATGGATACCGATACCCTATGCAACCTCACTACTTCAGTTATATACAATTATATGGGTTGCTCGGGACTCAAACCCAGAACTTGTGCCCACTTACTGGCAGTATAAGTGGACTTCCCTGGAATGAAGTGTGCTGACTTCGTGAGTCTGTCAACAACAACCCATATCACTGTATAACTCTTCAGGGTCCTAGGTAGTCCAGAAATGAAGTCCATAGATACATTCTTCCACTTCCACTCTGGCACACCCAAGGGTTGTAACAACCCTGCTGGCTTTTGTCTTGGTGCCTTCACCTTCTGGCACACCAGACATGTACTAACAAAATCTGCCACCTCTCTCTTCATATTTCTCCACTAGTAAACTCGCTTCAAATCCTAGTACATCTTTGTACTGCCTGGATGCATAGAAAATGGGGAACTATGGGCCTCAGTCAACAACTCAGTCTTAACTGTATTGTCTGCTGGCACACATAATCGTTTGTCAAACACGAGTCCCTCATCAGTGGATATAGAGAACTCCTCAACTTGCCCTCCTTCTACTAAGCGTCGCTTATCCACCAAATAAGGGTTAGTGAGCTGGGCAATAATAATTCTCTGCCTCAAAGTTGGCTGTACTGACAATTGAGCTAACTGTGAGGTAACTTCCCCTACTAAAATTACAAGCTCAGCTCTCTCAAGGTCTCTGTGCAAATGAACCTGCCTAATAATGAGTGCTGCAGAATGTGATATCTTCCTACTAAGAGCATCAACTACCACATCCGCCTTACCTGGGTGGTATAAAATCTCATAGTCATAGTCTTTAACCTACTCGAGCCATCTTCGCTGCCTCAAATTCAACTCCTTCTGAGTGAAGAAGTACTTCAAGCTCTTATGGTCGGTGAAGATTTGAATCTTCTCACCGTATAAATAGTGCCTCCAAATCTTTAGTGCAAAAAACTACTGCAGCCAACTCTAAATCATGTGTAGGATAGTTTTGCTCATGACTTTTCAACTGACGAGAAGCATAAGTAACCATCATATCTTGTTGCATCAAAAAGCAACCCAGTCCTTTCTTAGAGGCATCATTGTATATCACATAATTACCAGATCCATTAGGCACTGTAAGGACCGATGCAGTAACGAGTTTTTGCTTGAGATTCTAGAAACTGCTCTCACACGCTGGACTCCAAACAAAAGGAGTCCCCTTCCTGCTTAGTTGGGTCAAAGGACTAGCTATATGAGAGAACCCTTCCACAAACCTCCTGTAATAACCTACTAAACCTAGAAAACTTCGAACTTCACTAATTGTAGAAGGTCGAGGCCAATTGGTAACGACTTCGATCTTTGCTGGGTCCACAGAAAGTCCCTCACTGGATACTACATGACCAAGGAATGACACCTGCTTCATCCAGAACTCGCACTTGGAAAACTTGGCATACAACCTATTGGCTCGAAGGGTCTCGAACACCTGATGCAAATGCTCCTCATGCTCAGCCTCTGCCTTGGAGTAAACCAAGATGTCATCAATAAAAACTATCGCATAAATGTCTAATGTCTAAGAAATCCTTAAACACCATGTTCATCAATTCCATAAATGTAGCAAGAGCATTTGTCAAGCCAAAGGACATTACAATAAACTCATAATGTCCATAACGAGAACGAAAGGTCGTCTTAGATATCATTGTGCCTAATCCTCAACTGGTGATATCCCAAACGTAAACCGATCTTAGAGAACATCGTGGCTCTCTGTAGCTGATCAAATAGCTCCTCATTTCTAGGCAATGGATATTTGTTCTTGATTGTCACCTTATTAAGCTCTCTATAGTCAATGCAAAGACGCATCGACCCATCTTTCTTCTTCACAAACAACATTGGTGCTCTCCAAGGTAACACACTAGGTCGAATAAAACCCTTGTCCAGCAATTCCTGCAACTAGACCTTCAGCTCCTTCAGTTCTGCTGGCGTCATTCTGTATGAGGCTCTCGATATGAGACCAGTACCTGGTTCGAGCTCTATGGCGAAGTCAACCTCTCTGCGGCGCGGAAGTCCTAGAAGCTCCTCTGGAAAAATATCGAGATATTTCCCTACCACTAGCTCTGATGATAAAGATACTTTAGGCCCTCTAGTGTCCATAACACTAGCCAAGATACTCCAAGTACCCTGGTCGAGCAGCTTACTAACCTTCATGGCTGAGATAACTTTAGGTAGAACCACAGTCCCTGCCCCTTATACTTAAAACTAGTTACCTCAAGAGGGTTAAAAACTACCTCCTTGCGGGAACAATCTATGTTTGCATGGTTAGCGGATAGCCAATCCATGCCTAATATTACATCAAAATCTTGCATGTCCAATACTAATAAAGTTACATCTAAAACATGCTCTTATCTTTTCTCTTGACAACATAATTTCTCCAGATGGAGTAGAAACAGACAACAGGTAACCTAGGGGTTCTACTTCTAAATTCATATGCTATACAAACACAGAGGATATAAAAGAATGAGAGGACCCCGAGTCAAATAATACTAAAGCCAGGTGTTCCAAGATTGGGAGTGTACCTGTCACCATTGTTCCAACTCTCTCGGCCTCCTGCCTATTAGTGACAAAAACTCTCCCTTGATGGGGGTGGGGAAGTCTGGTTCGCAACAACTCCGAATGACTTCTGAGGGCACTTATCAGCTAGATGCCTAAGTTGTCTGCATTTGTAACATACTCCACTTCCTGCTAGGTAACGACCCGAGTGAGGTCTTCCATAATTAAGAGTCATGAATAGTACCTTCAAGGTTTGGCATGTCTGAGTAGCTTGTTGTCAGTGCCGTTGGAACAAACCATTGATCTCAAATTCCTTTGTGGTGCTACTATAGGCTGCTGCTCAGTCTTCCGTTTATGTCCCGAAGTTGGCCCCTTCTCTACAGCCTTGGCCAACATCGTCCTCTCATACAAACTCAGGTCTACTGCCATGCGCAGCGCATCAGCTTGGGTGGTTGGTCTAAGGACGCAAACGAAACCCTAGATCTCTAACTTGAGACCTTTGACGAACTTGTTAGCTCTCTCAACCTCGGTTCTCACTAAATCGGGTGCAAACTGGGATAACACATTGAACTTCTGATCATACTCTTCCATGGTCATGTTACCTTGCTCTCGTTTTAGGAACTCTGGCACTTGGCCCCTCTCACTGTGGCAGAGAAGAATTTGGCATAAAAGTTCTCCTTGAGCGGCTCTCATGTGATCTTACTTATATCTCCACTCAACATTCTCTCTGTGGACTCCCACCAACCTCTGCTTCTATCAATCAGTAAGTACACAGCGTACTGAATCTTCTGGTCATTAGGGCACTTCATATAACGAAAGATGGTCTCCACCAAACTCAACCACATTTGTGCTTTGGTGGGATCTGCTAAAGATCCATCAAAAGTTTAAGGGTTATACTTCTTCAAGTCCCTCAAGTGCTTGGCTTCGGCTAAAAGCATGCCTGGTAAGTGTTGGGCTACAATTGGGGCCTGAACTCCTGTAGCTGGAATCTGATCACCTACAGTTGATGCCTGAACAAGAGCTGTCTAGGACTGTGAGGCAGGCTGTCGTTGTGCCATCACTTCAAACAATAAGTCTCTGTACCTTTGCTCCATAGCAGCAAGGTCTGCTTGAGTAACAGGTGCAGTAGGGTTGACAGCTTGTACAGTTGGTTGTTCCCCGGGCTGTCCTCCAGGTTGTGCTTCAGGTTGTCCCGCAGGATGGTTACGTCCAGCTCCTCTACCTCTAATACCACCTCTATGAACACTTCTACATGGCAGCATTTTTTTCCTAATTTCCACCATTAAAAGTCTTTTACTACGAGTTCATTCATAACATGCTTACTTATCTAGTTTAATTCATGCAAGGTCATATGCACAATCTTAAATTATATCATAAAAATGTACCTGGCGAGTGACGAAAGACCGTATTAACCATAGGGATAAAATCAAAGACTTACATCGTAAGTCAGTCTACAAAATCTAAAACTTTGACTCTGATACCAACTGTAACGCCCCAACTTTTCTAGAAGGTTTAGGTCATTACTATTTAAGTAAATATAGATTTTTTTTTTAATATACAAGAAAATAAATTAAAATTTGAGGAAAAACTTTAAATAATAAAAATAAATAAATAGTTAAAATAACTAATCTAAATACTACTTTCGGCCCAAAAATAGAGGAAATATACTTAAAGTAATTGAACTGGAGTTCTGAAATAAATCTATGAAAATATAACTACTGAAATATAAATGTGAAAGAAAACTGAACGGTTCCCTATGGCGATCCACGGTCACTTCTTATCATTCGCCAGTTTGCCCTTGCCTCTACCCTTACCTGAAAACTAAACATTTAAAAGAGTGAGTATAAATTTATACTTAGTAAGAGACCCATATTGGTCTCAGTATGTGTCTGTTAACCTAGAGTCATGTAACATGGTACTGCATACTATTGCGCTCCGAATGCATACTATCCAATGGTCCCGTAGGGACACATTTGGGCTCTCGGTGAACCCGAAGGAATAACCCTATAGGAGAGTCGGGTTGTAAGTGATCCCATCGAATCACATCTCAAACCAGCCACATAGGCATACATAGGTGGTGAACCTGAGTGACCCTCATATGGTATGACGCGGCTTGGACGTGTGGCTCGCGAAAAGAAAATTGTCATGGCTTGCATCCTTGACTGTCAAGCGCGATGATGTCCGGCGGTGCTGTGCAAGTGGAGGCTACGACCGATGATGGTTTCGACAAAAGAGAGGGTTACGATCGACGACGCGAAGGAGGAGCGCACGGCGGAAGATAGGGGTCGTTCGACTGTCCGATGCAACACGAGTCGACACGGCTGGAGAGAAACGAACGGTTGTGCTTCGTGACCGTGATGCTTCGACTATGCGACCGTGACGAGGACTCTCTCACTGGAGTGTTGTGCGCGACGATGGCTGAAGTGGGGCGGCGACTGCTCTAGGGTTGAATGGTGAAGAAGAAAGAGGGGTGGAGAAGATGGACATGAAAAATGAAAGAGGCTTATTTAATATATACAATAATAATAATAATACAGTATTATTATCATTACTATTGTCATCTTTATTATCATTATTTAATTTCCCCAACGAACTCATTTTTTTCTATTTCAAATAATTTTTCTCTTTCTTCATTACCGACTCAATATATCATCAATAACTTCTCTCTTTTCCATAATAATTATATTATGAATAATTATATTATCCCATAATATAATTATTCTTATTCCTCTATAACTTTGCTTATACTGATAAACAATAATTACTCATAATACTTCAAACTTTACAAATTTAATTTACCAACCAATCAATCCAAAAATCACCACTTTAACAATAGGATTTCAAATTTCAGAATTAACCACATATCACTCCAACGTACTTAACTTCCACAAATCAAATAATTTCACACATAACACCTAAAAAATTTCAATATAACACACATTAAAGTTAACTTACTAGTTTTGGGGTGTTATATTGAAATCAATCATTTCCTTCATCCACCTTCATCTACGTTTGTGCCCAGCTCTCACGACCACCATCAAAATATTTTTCTCTCCAGTGAATCGTGTTTGTGAGATAGCCAGATTCAGCATTCACCACCCACAAATCTCCAACTCTGAACCCATTCGGTTAGATACCCACCTAAAATCGGACTGATTCTGATTCAGCAGTCACAACCCACACGTTTCAGCAGTCACCGGTGAACCTATTTGATGAGATATCTGGTGAACCCATTAGTTTGTAGCTTTAAAAAAGATAAACTCTTATACTTTTGTGTACGTTACTCTGAACGCTTTTGTTTACTGTGATGTTCTATGCTAATTTGTATTGTTTTCTAACATATCTTCCAATTGCTAGGAAGAAGTTGCTTAAGTGATTCTTAAAGAAGGGTAAGGAGAGGTAATGATTCATACTCCTTGAAAATTAAATCCGTATTTTTATTTATTTGTATTATCTTTAAGATTTTGAAAAGTTTTTTTTACGCTTGTGTATCCAAAGAATGAATGGATGCTTTCGATTTGTAATTATTGAATTGGTTTGTGCTTCAATATTACAAAATCTTGGAGCATGCATGCATGTATATTTTAATTGATTGTGCGATGATAATATACTCATGCACACGAGTGCACATGCACTTTTTGTATTTAATTGAAGTTTCTCTTCTTTTTTTTTAAGTTGCTCATCGGTCTTTTGTAGATATATTTGGTACTTGGTATATGTTGTCAGTATTTAAGCGTGTCGGAGGGCTTTTTAACACACCTCAAATTGTTAGTAAAAGAAAATCAAACTAATTACTTCCATTCATTTGGAATTATAATGTCATAATGATGGTTAGAAGTTTGTGTTTGGTCTTCGTCGATGGTTTTAATTTGAGATTTGCTTGTTAGTTGATTGAGTGATACGATTACGAGTTTTGTAGTTGTTTGAGTGTATATAGAACTTTTTGGTTGTTTGGGTTTATATAGAACTTGTTAGTACGTTTTTGGAATGTGGATAAGAATTTAATTTCTTTTTCATATGTGCTTATTTGATAGTCTTGCTTTATTCTAATTGTTTGGTTGTTGGGTGTATATAGAAATTTACATTAATTATATTTAGTCTTCAACTTTTTAGGTATTATTGTTGATTATAGTTGAGTTCACAAGTGTAAGATTACTTAAATATTCCTTATTGTTTTTTTGACATTTTTTTGTAGATTAAATTGCATCCTTATATAATATGGATAAGCCATGGATGAAAAATAATAGAATGTTAACTGATTATGTTGTTGGGGTTGAGATGTTTATTAAAAATGGGTTGAAACATTCGAAGACATCGAACATCATGACTTGTTCTCGTTTAAAGTGCGTAAATGCAAAGACTTTACATGTGAATACAATTAGAGATCACTTATTATTTTTTAACGGCATCGATAAGAGTTATCAAGTATGAATTTTTCATGGTGAATCACTACCAATGAAGAGAAACAATGAAAGTGTCTTTAGTAGTGCAAGAGAAGAAATTAACGTGGATGATGTTGATGACATAATTGGGATGTTTGATGTTGGTGACATAATTGGGATGTTTGAGGGTGCACACAATTATTTTAATGACCAAGTTAGAAAATTTTGAGAAACTACTAGATGATGCCAAGAAACCATTATATCCTAATTGTAAAATTTTTACCAAAATATCTACATTGATAAAATTATATAATTTGAAAGTTAAATTTGGATGGAGTGAAAAGAGTATCACGGAGTTGTTAAAATTAATTGGTGACATCTTACCTACTCCTAATGAAATCCCTACTTCTACTTATGAAGCAAAAAGATTTTGTGTACTCTTGGAATGAAGTACGAGAAGATACATAAATGTAGAAATGATTGTTCCTTGTTTAGGAAAGAACTCTCTTATGCAAATGTACGCCCCTTTCGTGATGTTATTATTTTTAGATTTTGAGTTTTCACTTATAGTCATCGGATATAGTGTGTTTATTTGATATGTGAATATATATATGTGTGTGTGTGTGTGTGTGTGTGTTGGATGATGTGTATTTGTTGTAGTACTTTATGGAAGTGTGAAAAAGTGTGTTGGTATATTATGTGTTGGATCTTATTCATTGCGGGTGAAATAGGAATCCTATTGGTTTGTCATAGAGGACAACATGCATTTATTTGATATGTGAATATATATAGGTGTTGGATTATATGTATTTGTTTAATTCTATATGGAAGAAGTGTGGAAAAGTGTATTTGATGTGTATAAGGTTTGCCATGGAGTAGTAGCTCTAGCATTCTATAGCTAGCAAGCGTGCCAACAATTTTTTTTACATTTTTCACAATATACGATGATGAACATTTCCTCTCATAATTCGAGACAAATAATATCGGTTTTGATGTCATAAAAAATGGACAATAATGCAACAATATAATAAAAATAAATTTAAAAATGGGCCAGAAACAAGGTTTTGATGTCGTTTTAAAAATGACATTAAAGGTGTCTTTAATGTCAGTTTAGAAATGACATCAAAGGCCTCTTTAATGTCGGTTTAAAATCAAAATCAAAGGCCAAGGACATTCAAGACCTTCAATAAAACCATCAAAGATATTGATTTTAAATTGACATTAAAGGCCTTTGATGTCGGTTTTAAACCGACATTAAAGAGGCCTTTAATGTCGTTTCTAAACCAACATTAAAGTCAAATCGACATTAAAGGCCTTTTATAATGCTTGCAAAGACGTCAGTTGACAACTGACATTAAAGGCAAAATTTCTTCTAGGGATTTGAGAATTTTTGGATGTGTCATATATGTTCCAATTGCTCTATTACAACGTACTAAGATGGATCCTCAAAGAAGGCTAGAAATATATGTTGGATTCGATTCTCCATAAATTATTAAATATCTTGAAATCTTGAACCTCTTACGGGTCTACATGATTTATTGATTATCATTTTAATTAGACAAATTTTTCAACGTTATAAGGAGAAATTAAAAAAATTGGAAAAAGAAATTACATGAAATGTATCATTATTGTCTCATTTGGATCCTCGTACAGATCAATGTGAACTTGAAGTTCATAAAATAATTCATTTGCAAAATATATATAGCAAATCAGTTACTAGATGCATTTGTAGATGCAAAGAAAGTAACTAAAACACATATCAGAGTTGCAAATGTCTCATAAAAAATTGATATCCCAACATAACAACTTGTCATTAAAGATAAAAATCCTTGAAATAGAAATTGAGTCAATAACTCGATTAAGGATATGGATGTTCCAGAAGAAATCCTATGACACAAAATATCGAAGAAGATAAAACAACTAAGACAGGAAAGAGATGGAATATAATTAATGCAGTTGTTGATAATAGTTTGCACTTGATACTATATTAAAAAATGAAGATCCATAACCAAAATTCGTTGAAGAATGTCGACAGAGAAAAGATTGGTCTTTGTGGAAAGAATCAATTGAGGCAAAATTAAATTCACTTTCAAAATGTCAAGTTTTTGAATCAGTAGTCCAAACAGCAAAAGGTGTCAAACCTGTGGAATATAAATGGATATTTGTGAGAAAAAGAAATGAAGATAATGAGATTACAAGAGATGAAGGAAGATTAGTTGCACAAGGTTTTTCACAAAGACCTGGTATTGACCATGAGGAGACATATTCTCTGATGGTGGATGAAATCACATTAAGATTTTTTATTGGCTTGGTTGTGTATAAAAATTTGGACATGCATCTTATGGATGTAGTCATAACATATTTATATGGATCTCTTGATAATGATATTTAAATAAAAGTTCTAGAAGGATTTAAGATACTTGAAATATATAAATCAAGTTTTCGAGAACTATATTCAATAAAGTTACAGAGATCATTATATGGATTAAAACAATCAATACTAATGTGGTATATAATCATCTGAGTGAATATTTGTTGAAAGAAGGATATCAAAATATTCAAATATGTCCATGCATTTTTATAAATAAATCATAGCCAAGATTTGCTATTATAACTCTATATGTTGATGATTTAAATATAGTCTGAACTCTTGAAGAGCTTTCAAAGACAATAAAATATCTTAAGAAAGAATTCAAGATGAAAGACCTCGGAAATACAAATTTTTGCCTCAGTTTGCAATTTGAGCATTTGGCAGATGAGATATTTGTTTATCAATCAACTTATATTGGAAATTTTTTTAAAAGACTTTATATGGATAAAGCACATCCATTGAACATTCCAATGCAAGTTCGTTTACTAGATGTAAAGCAATATATATTTCAACCCCGAGTTGATAATGAAGAACTTCTTGACCTATAAGTACCATATCTTAGTGCAATTGTTACACTTATGTATCTTGTTAATAATACAAGACCAGATATTGTATTTTTAGTAAATTGATAACTACATCTTCCTTTGTGGACTTAGAAGCACTGTGGTTTCTTTAAGAAGTTTGAATATAGTCTTTGTTATTGTGTAGAATTGTAAGCTGCTAGTTTTCTTGTTAAGGCTCATTCAATTTCCCATTTTAATCATTTCACTTAAAATTGTTGACCCACTTGCATCTTGGAGTTATTTTATTTCAAATTCTTGATAAGCAAATCAAAATTTGGGACGTATCTACTGGACAATGTAATATAACTGTGCAACATCATACAGACAAGGTAAGAATCTCAATTGTATTGCTTTGATCGTGCGTGTTCGAGTTCATTCATTCAAACTTGCACCAACAATGATCTGTTCATGAGCATGAATGTAAGCAAGCTTTGAGACATCTCACATTCACCTTTTGCTGAATTTTATACATAAAAAGTGAAAAGTCTAAATTTGAGCATTTTCATATTAATTGGTTTGATCTTTTTTTTTTTTTTAGGATGAAATCTATTATCATTAATCCTTCTAGGAAAGAGTATGGTTTGATGGTGAATTACTACACAAGGAGAGGTGATATGAACGGTGCACGTGAAATCTTTGAAAATATGCGAGCTAGGGAAATAGAACCATGGTCTCATGTCTACACAAAGTAATAACTACTCCTATTTTCTCCCTTTCTTTCGTCATATGTTAATTTGATCTCAATGTTAGCTTAATATTTTTGCTTCATTTATTGACATAAAGGTCACCATTCTAGTTTTGAATATGGTTAAAGTTTGATTGATTTGTATAGAAGGCCAATTAAGTATTTTATGCTTGAAATATATATTTTGATGGTAGATATGTCGTTGCAAAAGTATATTTACTATATTAATTCAATCTAAATATTTTTCAAGTGTGTCGTTTTGCGATAATAGTAAGCTTTAATGATGTGCAACATTATTCATACCATCTTTTGTTAGAAAAATGAAAGAAGAGAAGGAGGCATAGAAATGAGCTTGGTAACTTACACCATTCTTGTTGGTGGATTTGCCAAAATGAAAAATGCAGAGTAAGTAATTATTATTAAATGTGTGCATGCGTAGGTTCATAAAATTTTCGTTATATATATACATATATTTCTTTTGCATATATAACGTTATAAAATATGGCCACGGGCGTGTTGCACTCATAGAAGTACATAATCATTGTGATGCTATTGTGGATGGAGCAAATGTTGGCCTCTGTCAACATAATTTTGTAGATTATGGATTTAATCTTCCTCATGTTGTAAAGTATATATTTTGGTCTTACATAGCCAGCCAAGCTAAGCGATTATGAAGATTTGTTTAGCATTTTATGAGAATGGTGATGCATTAAAGATTCGATTTTATTGAAATCTTGTTCCTTTTAATAAAGATGTAGCACTTCATTTCACATGCTATCTGTCAATGCTCATCATATATTAATTATTGAAATCTTGTTCCTTTTAATAAAGATGTAGCACTTCATTTCACATGCTATCTGTCAATGCTCATCATATATTAATTTCTAACTCGCACATCCTATTACTTGTAAATTGATGCATATGATGCTTTTTATGCTAGGATCAAATTTATTTTGTAGATATTTATGTTTTTTTTTTTTTTTTGGTATAGCTATTTGGAGTGTTATGTGAAGCAAAATATCTTTAGAATGTGATGCGTTTTGGTTTTCGATTGAGATTAGTCTTGGTAATTAATTGTTTTCAATTGTGTTTTATTTTATCTTTTAGTTAATTTTAGTAGTAATGTTTTTGTTTTCTTTAGTTTAGTTTGAGTATTAGTCTGTTTTGATATATTTGTAGGTTGCATCTATTTTTCCATATATTTATCTTTGATCAATACCTAGCTAGTGGAGTATGGACTTCCTTATATTCCATGTTCTTTTACTATTTGGGATTTTCACCTTCGATATATGAAATTCATTAACTATTTTCATTTGAAAGGAAAAACGATCCAATAGGAGTTTGTAAGATTATTTATCATCTCCATTATTCAACTTTCTCTATAAAAACAATGTTGTTATTGATGGGTAAATTTATACAATTAAGAGTAAGAAGCCTGTAGACTAACATTGCTAAATTGAACATTTAAAATTTGCTTTGAAGTCAGAGTCGAGGATAGTATAATTATTCTTTAGTTGTATTCCTCTTTTTGTTGTTGATCTTTGAAGAACCAAATCAGGTTAACGAGTTGTTTGATAAAAGCTAATTTTCTTCTTTATTTCTGCAGTACTTTTGGGTTGTCATTTCAATCGTCTTCTTTGTTGTTGCTACATTATTTACTTTACGAAAACTTTGTAGTAATTTTTAATTTTCCACATTTAGATTGCAGTCTGTTTAGTTTGATTTTAAATAATATGTACTAATTTTGCAGATTCTAGATTTAATCTTCCTCAGGTTGTAAAGTATATTTTGGTCTTAGATAGCCAGCCAAGCTAAGCTAAGCGATTGTGTAGATGGAAGCGATCGTTGAAAGTTGAAGATTGTGAAGGCGTTTAAGATTTCTTATTTAAGTCTTGTATTAGGATCTAGTTTCATGTATTATTGTAGAATGTATATACAAACGCAATATTAAGATTTCATTTTCTGTATACAAATGTAAAAGAAAAATATTCTAGTTTCTAAAATAATATTAATTTTATTGATTTGTTGGAGTGAGCAAAAAAATATTTATTTACACGTATCTAATGTCAGTTTATAAAAAATAGACAACAATGCAACAATTAAATAAAAATAAATTTTGTAAAAATAGATCCAAAAACAAGATTTTAATGTCAGTTTAAAAACGACATAAAAGGCAAACCGACACTAAAGGTCAACAATAACACCATAAAAATTGTCAGTTTAAAACTGACATCAATGGTCATTAATGTCGCTTTTAAACCGACATTAATGATGTCTTTGATGTCGTTTTTAAATCGATATCAAAGTAAAAACGACATTAAAGGCCTTTAATAAGGCTAGCATAGATGTCGGTTCCGAACCGACACCAAAGGTCATTAATGTCGGTTTAAAACCGACATTAAATGGTAAATTTCTTCTAGTGTCAGATTCCTCTGAAAGCTGATAATTCTCCCTTTCGTCGACTCAAACTCAGACCTCCTTTACTCAAATTTATCCGGTAGCCCTACTCTAGAAACTAGAGTCAATTTGTGAACTATTGAGAGTAATTTCAACCAAAACGCACAAGTATGATAGGAGAAATGTCATTCTAAAGTTTCCTATTTATATTGAGTCTTACATGAGCCTTTATTGACACGACCTACTTGCCGAAATTTAACTTAAGTATGTAGAGAACACTTGTAAAGTACCCATGGACTCCACCTCTTCATTATCTTGTCTAACCAAAACACGTAAGTGTGGAACATCAAGATAAACACCTAACTAACTTCAAACATGGCCGCAAGCACTCCTTCCTCGCGTGCAAGTCTACTCGCCCAACATCATGTTGTCTAGCTTTCTCGCCTAGCATCTTAACGCTTAATAACCTCTAAATGACAAGCTTTCCTCGCCCTAAAAATCTTTCTCGCATAGCCTTGCTAACCTCTTTTGCTCTCAATCGCCTAGGGACACTCTTCACCACCCAATAACCTCTACGGACAAGCCTTGTCGCCTAGCCAAACACACACTCAAGCTTAGCTACCTACCTTGTCCAAACGCCTAAATAACCACTTTAGAGGTTATATTTCCTTCTTTTGGCTGCCTACACATCACCCTATAACCTCTAAACGCTTTGTCCTTAAACCTTTGACACTTAGTCAATTATTTTTACGGTTAAATTTGGGTCTTAAATCATGTATTAAAATAAACCAAATTTTAAACTACTCATAATTTTAATTTTTTAAGTGAATACTATTTTTTAATAAAATTTTAGTTTTTGTTTAATGATAAATAAAACTTTAGAGATCACCGGATTCTTTTTATAGTTGTATCCACAAAATAGGAGAGATTTCATTTTTTTTAAAAAAAAAATCAACTTTAAACGTGTATATGCACAAAAATATGGAAGATTTTTTCTTCCTTCTTTTAGGGTGAATTTTAGATTTTAAGGATAAAATCTATTTTTTAAAAAAGAAATTTTACTTTGAAAAGTAGGTGAGATTTTAAATTTTTTTTAAAGGTGAAATTAGGTAAAATATCCCTATAATCATTCACTAAAAGGGCAGATGATGTTTCTCCCACAGCCCCTTTATAAATATATACACACACATATAGAAAATGGAGAATTTTCAAAAAGAGTAAACAATTTACCCTCAATAAAATATTTACATTTTCATACAAAATTTTTGTATTTCATAGAAAAGAAACTGTAATTGATTTTATTTTTGTCTTTTAATAGTTTGTTTTTATGAAGTTTAAATAATTTGTTTTTTTTATTGTTTTTATTGTTTTTTATTGTAATTGACACGATATTACAATGATTTTATCAATAGAAAAAAAAAAACTATTCAATTGGTCACTACATAGAAGACAAAGAAATAGAAAGTGAATTCGAACTTCATTATAAGATTGGAGATTTCACGAATGATTCAATTTGAAATCAAAAAAGACATATTGACATATTACTTGAAAGTGTGTCACAAATTTAAGGCTTCACAATTTACCAAATCTTCATCATATTTACCATTTTTACGAATTGGATGAAAGAAAAGTTAGAAAGGGTGTACATTATATCATAACAACTACATGAAAGAGTGGAGGAGTGTAAACGGATTGAGTTGGGTTGGAGGACATTCCTAACCCAACCCATATTTTTAGGTTGGTTGGATTGACAATATGAATAACCCAAATAGTATTTTTAACCAACCCAATCAAACCCTTAAATTATGGATTAAGTTGGGTTGGGTTGTCGAGTTGAGAAGAAGATGGCGAACGTTGGAGATTGTGAACACTAGAGATGAGAGATCCAAACGAGAGGGAGAGAGTGAGTCAGAGAGATAAGGAGAGTGATGTGAAGTGAGCTACTTCTTTTCCATTTACTAAACTAATAATATAAATATATATATATATATATATATATATATATATGTGTACGTATGTATATAAGACCTAGATCCAAAAGGTAAGTCCTATTGAAAAAGAGCATTGTTGAAAAAAGGGAGTTCATTTGAGTATAAGTGTTATCGAGTTAGAGTAAGTTGACCACCATTAATCGCTTCCGACCAACCTCCGATGACTACTTTTTGACAATTGTAGTTGATCAAACTTCGAATGCTTGTTTTATGGCAATAGTCACAAGAAAAATATTGACCACCATTAATAGTCGTCGGCGAACCTGTGGTTACTGCTTTTCTGGCTACTATTTTTTAGCAACCTTCGACGGTCAACTTTCATCTACTGTTTTTTTGACAACCATTGTTGATCGAACCCGACAATCTTTTTCTAACAACCATCGTCGATCAACTTCTGATGAACTTTTTTATGGCAACTATTTTTTTTTTATCACTGGCAGTAACTTCCTTGTACCATTTTTCCCGTAATCGCTGCTGGTCAACCTCTGAAATCGTCGACCATTTTTCAGCGACTATTGCTAGACAACTTTTGTTTATTGTTGATCGACTAGCATTGTCGGCCAGCTTTCGTCGACCATTTTCGATGACCCATTACTGGTTAACTTTCCTCAACCATTGTCGGTAAACTTTTGTCAACTGTTTTTTATGACTGTTGCTGGCAAGTATCAATGTCCGTTGTTGGCCAACTATTGAGGACCGCTTTTTTTTTTCAATTAACATAAAAATAGAAAAGGACAACATTGTCATCTACCTAATTATAGAAGCTACTTCTAAAGGAAAGTCAAAAATGGAAGAAAAAATTTTCTTCTCATTCAAGCTTTTATATATACTATAGATAGAAATCTAAAAGAGAGTATTGCAAATATAGTTATATATTGTAAATGTACATCTATCCATAACCTACATAGGTTATCAATTGTCATATAACTCTCATTCAATTCCATGTTGTAACATTCATCCTACTAAGATTCATATTGTAATTTGTACCATGACATGACATGTCTTATAAATAGAGGTATGTGATGTCTTTCTTAGATATACCACAATTGAGTTCAATTGCTTTCCATGTTTTCTCCCTCTCTATTATTCTCTTTTGTGTTGTTTCATTGTTATGACGTATTTTCTTTATTCTTATTTTATAGTATTAAAATCCATAACAAACATAATGGGTGTTTTTTTCTTTGAATTATCATTTATGTAAAATAAATTAATAAGGATAATTTAAGTTTGTCTTTAAAGTATAAAACAACGTCAGATAAATTTAAGATAATTTGTTGGTTTTTTCCCCAAAAGTAGAACAAAATGCAAAATTATTTACACCGTATAGAACAATTTTGAAAAAAGAAAGAGCCCACAAGTCCATAACGTAAAATAACAAAAATACCTCGGAATTAATTGACCACAAACATACAAAAAAAAAAAAGCTTCTAATTTAAACGGTTGTATAATATAGTCCAAAATATCGTTTAGATATTGGTACACAATCGTTTAGATGTTGGTAAGTGATCCGTTTGAATCTATTACTTATCTATTTAGGATAGATAGTGATAGTGATCTATATGAGATAGATGACTGATTGTTTAGATTTTGGAACACAGTCATTTAGTAAAAAAGAAGAAGAAAAATAAAGAAGATGAAAGATGACGTACAAGGAAGAAATTATGGAACAAGAGATGAAGAAATCGCAAACAAGAAGAAGTGAGAATATGAGGAAGATATGTCGGAATTCAATACTCGTCCAAAAAAATTCAAAACCAACCACGAAATCATGGAACTTGTGAAAAAATAACAATGGCATGAACTTTTATTTTATTTTTATATGGACGAAGTAGTCTACTAATATTCTCCCTTAATTCGCTTTGGACTGTGCTTTTCTTTCCTTTTGTGTTTTGAAATACTAAACTTTTCATATTTTTTTTAAATGGAAAGATAAGCTGATTATTATTAAAACAAAATTGTTAAACTTTTTGAGAATACGAAATGAGAAATTCTTTTACATTCCAACTCTTTAGATTCCTTTAAAGAATGTGTTTACTTCTTTATTTTATATTTCATTATTGAATTTACGTTAATTATTTACAATTAATTGAAAAAATTATGAGACAAAATTACACATGTTTTACTTTTCTCAACAATAGAAACATAAACTTGTAAAAATGAAAAACTGTAATGACTGTTCTTTACTACGAAATATATTGTCAAACAATAACCAAGATGAGAGATAATAACAAAACAACAAGAAGTAAACGAAAAAACACACGAGAATTGTGTCCGGGAAAGTTAATCCACTGAAATCAATGAGTCAAGCAATTATAAAGTTGTACTTATATAAACACTCTTCCGCTCACAAAGACAATCGTAGAACTAATTCACTGGACACTTGGGAAACATTCTCTTTAATACTTAGGCTCCCCTTAAGTATGCTACTATTAGTGAATAACTACTCAAACTCCCCTAAATAATAGAAATTCTTGATTAATCATTCCTCTTTACTTGTGAACTCCCTTCACGAATAAACTTAGACTCCCCCTAAGTTGATGAGATCTCCCTTCTCGATAGAGCCAACTTTAGGATCTCCTAAAGCAATGTCATTAGATTGGTTTCAAATTAATCTTTAGCCAAGCATTCACACGAACAACAGCCACACGCACATAGGAATGAATCCTTTGAATATCGACTCTTCTTAGCCCAAATGGTAAAGAGAAATCAAGATATATGCAGCAACCCTAGCACAAAGACTTCCTTAAGCTTAAAAAGGACAACATAAACAAAGAGAAAAGCTTAGAAAAAATGGACATAATGGGTGTCCATGAGGGGTCATTATATCAACCTGTCTAATGTATGTCCCTAAAATTTTGAATACCAATAACTTGAGATGTTAAAGAAAATTGAATATGGTCTTTTAGAGCAAAGAGTACATAAAGAACACAAATAGAGAAGAAATAATAAAGATGAAAGAAATGATGCAACTTCAAGTGTTGGAAAGAAAACGATGAATAAAATGGTAATTTTAATAGTAGAACGTGAGTTACAAAGTTTTGTTTTTGAATTCTACCCCTTCTTACATTCAATTATATATATTATATGCATAATAGGGTTGAGTGAACCAGATCAGTATTTTTTCCTCTAATTTAATCCAACCCAACCGTGATGATTATTCTAGTTTATTTTACTTAAGTGTTTAGAGTAGCTGCTTTTATTGAAATAATGTTTACAAATAAGGGCCATAATTTTAGTCCAAAACGACCCCGTAGTATCTCTATTCTACCCCTTACCCCGAACATCCCCTCCCTCTTGCCTCCAAAACATCCTCTTCGTATCTTTTTTATAATTTACCGATTATGTGGCTTTCAGTTTTCACAATTTTTTGGTAACTTCTTTTCCCCAAAGAATATTGCTCTCTTCTTCGCGGGTTCCGTCGCAACTAATTTTCACCTCCCCAACTTCTGCCTGACTTTCTTCCGTAGGGCTGCTGGTATCCGATTCTTGTTTACAATCTGTTCCCATTCTTCCTTTGCTATCTTCGCTGCTAACATTGTTGAAATTGTTCGGTATTGCCATTTCCCGAGTTTGAATAGCTTCTTGTAGGGATTGGCTCTCAACCGAAGGCCATTCAGGTACCTTCTTCGTCCCTCTCAATTACCCTTTTTGTATTTGCATTTTAGGGAGTACTTCGTATGGATATGTCACTATGATCAATCCTATTCCTGTTTCAAGAACGGGTGTTTGTTCTAGTCTTAAGGGAAAGTGAAGTATTCTCTTTCATTGTAGGTCGGATTTTTAGTCATTTTTTATTTTGTTATTCCACTCATTGAATTTAGTTGTTAAGTAGCAGGACTGGAACTACAATAGAGTAATGGCGTCTTCAGATGATGAGGCTGAGACCTTACCAGTACCACCTGTCTCAAATTATTCTCTTTCATTGTAGGTCGGATTTTTAGTCATTTTTTATTTTGTTATTCCACTCATTGAATTTAGTTGTTAAGTAGCAGGACTGGAACTACAATAGAGTAATGGCGTCTTCAGATGATGAGGCTGAGACCTTACCAGTACCACCTGTCTCAAATTATCACTTTGTGGATCACAAGGAAGAACCTATTTCATTCTCTATTTTGCCGATTAAATGGGATGAAGGGGAGAGATTGGAGGGCAGTCAAGAACCTGTTTTCCTCCATGGTACAGTTGATAATGGACTTCAAAAGGTTTATAAACAGGTTACCGCATGGAGATTTAATATTTCTGGTTCAAAGCCAGAGATATCGGTGCTTTCCAAAGAGAATGTGTGGATTACACTTCAGAAGCCTAGAAAGAGCTTTGAGGATACCATTAGAACCATCTTGATCACAGTGCACTGCCTTCATGCTTTGAAGAGGAATCCAGATACATCTAGCAAATCTTTGTGGGATCTATTAGCTAAAACCTTTAGGTAACATGAATTCATTTCATCTTTTACTTTCATGCTTTTGTATTTGTTGTTTTTAAGCCATTCATTTTTGCAGCTTGTATGAAGTGAGGCCTTCCCAGAATGATTTGGTGGATCACATGTCATTAATCGGAGAAGCAGTTAAAAGGGATGATATATTGGCCAAGTCCCAGGTTCTCTTTCATTCTTGTGCAGACAATGAAAAGATTATGTTCATTTGTTTTGTTGAATAAATTTTTTTATATGGATGTGAAGAAGAAACAAAAGGGCAGGGGGGAGGGAGGAAGGAGTTCGTGATACATTCCTAAGTCTCAAAGCCACGCCCACAGGCAATAGAGTTTCAATTAGTGCAAGATAAATAAAATTTTTGACTCAACCATTCCACAGTTCTAGGTTATGTTGACTTCCATCCTCAAAATATTTTTTATACCCTCTTTTCAGAAATTTCCTACAGGACTTCTGGAACCATATTTATCCCCGTAGGCTTTTCATTTTCTATAAAGATAATTCCCATACTGTAATCTAGAATTCAGAAACGTATGTCTTATTCCTCTTGAGTCAAAGCAATGTTACATATTTATAAAGAGAATAAACTAAACCCTAGAGACTATGTAAAATTACAATAAAGGACATATGTATATATATATATATCATAACACTCCCCCTCAAGCTGGAGCAAATATGTCGATCATGCCCAGCTTGTTGCACAGATAGCTTATTCTTGTTCCATTTAAAGCTTTAGTTAGAATATCTCCCAATTGTTCTCCGGTCTTCACATATCCTGTGGACACCAACCCATCTTGGATTTTCTCACGAATGAAGTGACAATCCACCTCAATATGTTTAGTTCTTTCATGAAATACTGGATTAGATGCAATATGAAGTGCAGCTTGATTATCACACCATAATTTAGCTGGCACGGTAATACTAAAGCCTATCTCAGATAATAGTTGGTGAATCCATACTATTTCACACACAGATTGTGCCATAGCTCTATATTCTGACTCAGCACTCGAACGAGAAACAACATTTTGTTTCTTACTCTTCCATGAAACTAAGTTTCCACCTACAAAAACACAATATCCAGAAGTCGATCTCCTATCCTCACGAGACCCCGCCCAATCAGCATCAGAAAAACATTCAACTCTCGTATGTCCATGATCTTTGTATAGGATCCCACGTCCAGGAGCAGCTTTTAGATAACACAAAATCTGCTCTACTGCAAACCAATGATCCACTGTAGGGGAAGACATGAATTGACTTACAACACTTACAGAATATGCAATGTCTGGTCGAGTCACTGTTAAGTAGTTCAACTTTCCAACTAATCTCCTATATCTCTCAGGATCTTTACATAATTCTCCTTCTTTAACAAGTTGCTGATTTGGCATCATTGGAGTGCCACTTGGTTTGGCGCCTAATTTTCCTGTTTCAGACAACAAATCAAGTACATATTTTCGTTGAGACAAATAAATACCTTTCTTGCTTCTCATCACTTCAATGCCCAAAAATATTTCAATTGGCCCAAATCTTTTGTATAAAACTGACCCTGAAGGAAAGTTTTGAGAGACGAAATACCCAATGCATCATTTCCAGTAATAACAATATCATCAACATATACAACTAGTAGAACTATACCCTTCTCAGATCGGCGATAGAAAACTGAATGATCAGATGTACTCTTCTTCATACCAAAGCATACAAGGGCTTGACTAAACTTACCAAACCACGCACGAGGACTCTGTTTCAAACCATACAGAGATTTTCGAAGGCGACATACTTTATCACTCTCCCCCTGAGCAACAAACCCTGGTGGTTGTTCCATATAAACTTCCTCTTGAAGATCACCGTGAAGAAAAGCATTCTTAATGTCAAGTTGATGCAACGACCATTTATTGGTAGCAGCCATGGAAAGAAATAGGCGAATGGAAGTTAACTTGGCAACCG
Source organism: Cucumis sativus (assembly GCF_000004075.3). Classification (NCBI taxonomy): domain Eukaryota; kingdom Viridiplantae; phylum Streptophyta; class Magnoliopsida; order Cucurbitales; family Cucurbitaceae; genus Cucumis; species Cucumis sativus. The sequence continues at coordinate 67,535 of NW_022279547.1, read as the reverse complement.
GAGAGAATGTATCTGAATAATCAGTGCCATAGATTTGAGCATAACCTTTGGCAACAAGGCGAGCCTTTAAGCGAGCCACTGTTCCATCAGGATTCATCTTGACAGCAAACACCATTTACAACCAATGGCCTTCTTTCCTGCAGGACGAGATACCAAATCCCAAGTACCATTATCATCTAAAGCAGTCATCTCCTCAATCATTGCATTTTGCCAGCCAGGATGAGACAAAGCTTCATGAACAGAGTTAGGAATAGATGTGGATTCAAGAGACGTAATAAACGCATATGTGGAGGGAGATAACTGGTGATAGGAAATAAAGGAAGAAACGGGGTAAGTACACTTGCGTTTACCTTTGCGAAGAGCAATGGGAAGATCATCACTTGGCGCTGGATCACATGATGAAGGAAGCATTGATGGAGGACATGAGTCTGAAGGTTGTGGTGGAGGTCGTCGGGAGTAGACTTGAGAAATCAACGGGCGGGAAGGAGGCACATCAGTAGACAAGGATGGTGTGGGAGAGGTAACCTCATATATAAAAAGATTGTCATCCTCCCCCTGACACAAACTCGATGGTGATGAAGTAAAGGGTGTATCTTCAAAAAAGACAACATCAGGCGAAACCAGATACCTTTTAAGGGTAGGACAATAACAACGATAACCCTTTTGAACACGTGAATAACCCAAGAAGATACACTTCAAGGATTTGGGATCTAACTTAGTATGATGAGGACGAACGTCACGAACAAAACAGACACAACCAAATATCTTAGGAGCAATAGGAAACAAATGCTTGGTAGGAAAAAGAACACGATAGGGAATCTCACCATTAAGAACAGAGGAAGGCATTCTATTAATCAAAAAACAAGCTGTAGAAACAGCATCAGCCCAAAAGATTTTTGAAACATGCATTTGAAACGATAAAGCACTGGCAGTTTCAAGTAAATGCCTATTTTTTCGCTCTGCAACACCATTTTGAGATGGAGTGTCAGCACAGGAAGATTGATGAATAATGCCATTTTCACACAAGTAAGAACCAAGAGAATGAGAAAAATATTCACCCGCATTATCAGTACGCAAAGTTTTGATAGAGACATTAAATTGGTTTTTTATTTCAGTATGAAAGGCACAAAAATGAGATAATAACTCAGAACGATTTTTCATTAAATATAACCAAGTTAGACGAGAATGATCGTCAACAAAAGTAACAAAATAACGAAAGCCTGTTTGAGATACAACTGGACACGGACCCCAAATATCAGAATGAACTAACTCAAATGGAGCAATTGCTCGTTTATCGACTCGAGGACTCGAACTAAGACGATGAAATTTCGCAAATTGACACGAATCACAATTTAAAGAGGACAAAGACCTAAATTCTGGATAAAGTTTCTTCAACACAAACAAAGATGGATGACCTAAACGACAATGGACTTCAAAAGGAGAGGGAACGACAGGACACGCCACAGCTTGCGATACTTGATGATCAAAGAGATAAAGGCCTCCTGACTCATATCCTCTACCAATAATCTTCTTCGTCACACGATCCTGAAACAAGCAATAACCAGAAAAGAACATGACAACACAATTTAGGTCATGAGTAAGTTGACTAGTAGAAATTAAATTAAAGGATAAGTTAGGCAAATGTAACACAGAAGAGAGAGAAAAGGATGGGGTAAGGTGAATAGTGCCAGAGCCAAGAACAGAAGATGTGGAGCCATCGGCCAATGTAACAGATGGGAAAGGGGCAGGGGACAACGGTCTAGAAAATAGGTGAGAATTACCTGTCATATGAGCTGTGGCACCAGAGTCTATGACCCATTTGGTAGATGATGTAAGAAGACACTTTATATTACCTGGGGCAACAGTGGATGCAATCGGAGTAGAGGAAGATGACGCTTGTAATGACTCTTGGTAATTCTGAAACTTAGCAAACTCATCTGCAGAAATAGTAACTGACGCCTCTGGTATATCGCATGTGGAGGCTATCTGAGCATGTTGAGATCGTTGACTATTCTTATATAGCAATTTCCGACAATCACGTTTCATATGGCCTGGCTTACGACAGTAGTTACAAACAATCTCTACAGACTCTGGTTTTCGATGATCAGTACTATTCCTCTGAGGTGCCCGAGGGTTATTGTTCTTGCTAAAGAGAGCACTACTGGGTTGAGGAATAGACACACTAGTCGGAGAGCTTTCAATGCGAAGGACTCGAGTGAAGGCATCATCTAATGATGGAATCTTGGAGTCAGAGAGAATCTGTGTCTTTGCCATTCCAAATTCAGGTAAGAGTCCATTCAGAAAAATCATAACAGCCATCTTCTCTCGTTGAACTTGTTGAACTTTAACATCAGGACTAAAAGGTAACAACAAGCCAAGCTCGGCAATGATCTTCTTAAGCCGCATAAAGTAGCTGGTGACAGACTCAGCTTTCTGTTCCGCACGAAAAAATTGCATACAAACTTCAAACATTCTATGCACTTGCTCTTTACCTGAGTATAGAAAATCCAAAAATTCCAAAAGTTCTTTAACAGACTCACAGTGATCAACCAATCCAATTATCTCACTCTCAATTGAATTCTTGATCTGAAGATATAAACGGGCATCATCACGAAGCCAATCCTTCTTCTGCTTTGCATCTTTCATAACACATACAATCTGAGATCCAAGTCCTCAATTTTAGAGGGAGCTGTCCTGATCAGTTGGTGGAATGCAAGGCCCTGATTTTCTGTGGGTAATGATTGTGAAAGTACACACGGTTAATCTCCTTGCGGTCAGCTTGCAAGCACAGAGTGCAGTAGCCAAGTAGGATATATGTTTCATATCATCTCACAAGTGTTGATTTCATGGCATAAAAGAGTACAAAGACTCCAAAAACTCTAATGAAGATTCTGTTACGTTTGGGACTTTAGATGACCTTAAAATCTTGAAAATAGTGGTAGAGGGTACAATGTTTAACTAGTTGAGGTACTTAGAAAAATGTCAACAAAGAAGAGATCTGGTTTTGCACAACTTAGTCGCTGGGCTATTGAATTGAATTAATTCTACAGAATACGAGTCTTTGCCACTTGTTAATTCAAGAGATAGTAACAAGGAAATTTTGCATGTGGAACATGCATTTATTATAATTTGAATAATTTTGGAAAAAGTATAGTTACTGTTCAAATGATAGTTATTTCAGTGGTATACTTTGTCATTTTGTTTGAATTAGAAACACTTTCATAGATGATAATATTGTAGAAGAGGGGGGAGGAAAGCAAGCCCGATGCTGAAGGAGGTTACAAAAAAGTTATCCAACTGGCTGTAACTGTGTAAGGAGAAACAATGTTCTACCAGGGCCACAAAAGTAAGGGGTGTAAGAGATGATTGAAGGATTGCTCTTTGTTGTCAACATTGGATTTCCAATCTTTTAGGCTTATAGTCAAAGGATAGGGAAGATTATCTACGGATGTGCTTCATTTTGCAATTTGTATGGAGTTATGTTTGGAAAGAAATATTTAAGCTTATAATGGGCAGGAGATAGATGAATAAAACCTTTAAGTAGGAATTCTTTTAAATTTTGGGTATCTTCAATTAACATTGTGCTAAAGAACCAGATTTTGCTAAATAGATGACCTATTTGAAAACTCCATTTGGAGGGTTTGGCTTTTGGATCCCCAACCTTCCCCCACATCACTGCTGCTTATATGTTGTAAATGCCTTCGTTAATGGGTCCTTTCTATTGTATCCTTTGTCGAAAGGTGGAGGAAAACATGGACCACATTCTCCGAGGGTGTCAGTTTGTGAGATCAGCGTGGAATTGTTTTTCTTTTAGGAGTTTGATATTGCGATTGCTCGCCAGAGGGATATTCGTTCAATGATTGGGGAGTTCCTCCTCCATTTGTCTTTTAAAGTGAGGCTGTTTTTTTGTGATTCGTAGGGTGTGTGTTTGGTTGTGGGAGAGGTACAGTAGAGTGTTTCGAGGTGCGAATGGAGACCCTTGTGCGGTTTGGTCCTTGGTGAGGTTCTGTGTTTCTCTTTGGGCTTTGGTTTCAAAGACCTTTTGACAATAGAGTGTTCTCAATGAAAACTTTTCAATATAATAAAGCAGTCTACAGTGGCATGAGTCAATTTTTCTTGAGCCATATTTTAATAGAATTCTTTTGTACTGAATTAGATGATCTTCTTACCTTGATGGTTTGTAATCTGAACAGTTCTTACTTGCATTCCTTGAAGAGAAGCCTGTTAAGAGAATGTCATGTCATGAGGTAATTCATTTTTGCTGTCAAGTGCATGCCTACAAGGACTCTCCTGTTTTCTCATTTTCAGCTTGGACAGTTGTTCTTTCAGGATGCTCAACGTAATATGCAGCCAAGTTTTATAGTTGATGATTCAGATGATGAAGACATGGTTGATGATGCTGTTGAAGAGGAAAGTGATGATGCTGTTGAAGAGGAAAGTGATGATGATGTCTTTGATTCTGTCTGTGCATTTTGTGATAATGGTGGCAACATTATATGGTATTTGTTTTCTGTTCCTTGTTATCAGATGAACATTTTGGGTAATGCTTTAAAATGCTGGAGGTGGCCTTGAGGCTTTTCCTCTTGGAGAGGCCGAGGAGTAAGCCTCAAAAAGTGAATAAAAACATCTTGAAAATCCTAAATTGGTATAAATAGCCAAGTAGTGCTAAACATGATTGTCATGTAAAAGTGCTAAGAGAAAATTCACCCCTGCAATTTTCACTTGATCAAAAAATTCTAAAGGATATCTTTATCATTACTACAACTACTAATATGTAATAGGATTGATTTATAGTATAAATTTTGCCTTCAGTGTTTTTAAAGTCACAACAACAAAAGTAATCCTAATTCATATTGACACAACTTAAACCTTGATATTTTTGAAGAAGCTAGGCAAATGACTATTTTTTTTTATCACTAGATGAGGCACATAGATTTTAAGCCTTGATGCATTTTTACAAAGCTGTTAGCTTCTTCTATGAGAGGTGTAAGCCTCTTATGGTCGTCGTAAATCTCAAGGCTAAAACTTAGAATTTTGCCTCAGGATGAGCCTCAAGGTGTGAGCCTCAATAGCTTTTTGGAACATCGATTCTAGGTTCATATTTTGAAATACTTGTAAACAACATTGGGCGTGGTTATTGGGACCTGCGAAAAAAGTTAAAAGGTGCTATGACGAATATGTTCAAACCCTCATGTATGCTGCCTACCATATCTAATCCTACAAAATTTTGACAAAAGAAGGTTGTGAGCCCATATGGTTTCCTTGTGAAATAAGTTGAGGTGCACGTAGGTTAGCTTGGACACTCATAAATATAAAAAAGGGTAATCGTAATGGATGACCATTTGAGGAATAATAATTAAGGATATAGCAACATTTTAAAAAAATTGCAAATATAGCAAAACTATCGCTGATAGACTTGTATCACTGATAGACTCGTATGATTTATCGGTGATAGACCAATTTTTATAACATGGTCTATCAGTGATAGATTCTATCATTGATAGAATTTGACACATTTTGCTATATTTGCAATTTTTTAAAAATGTTGCTATATACTTAATTATTTTGAATTTAATTGCTAAATTTGCAACTATCCCTATAAAAAAACAAAACTTTTGAAATATATGTTTTGTGAATTTTTGAGGTGGTTAAAAACATAGAATCATCATCTTTCAAATTCACACAGTTATTCCAGTAGTCATGGAAGTTCTCTTCTCTCTCATTTAGATGGCATCCTGTTAGAGAAAAGGCCAAGAAAATACATGGTGGTACATAGTTTTGTAGCATCATCTTGGAGTGTTCTTTCTAAATTTTTTGTACCTATTCTCTCTCTATAGTTTTCAGTATCTTCTTTGGTTTTAGGGTTTCCTTTTTGTATATTTCATTATTTTTGATGAAATGTTGAAGTATTCATTTTCTGTAGTGCATTCCTTTCTGTTTTGTTTAAAGTGATCCATTGATATTTGATAATTCATTTTATGGATCTTGTGTCCGATTTTAACTAAATGATAAGGTTTTTTTTCTTTGGAGAGAGTAATATTTCATATCTCAACTGCCAATACCTGTTCTCCTGTTATTTTTTAATATACCTTCTGCCTTTTTTTCACAATACACATATTGTTTTTTTCCCCTACTTTAAATTATCGAGGTTGGTTACTGGCTTTGCAAAATTGTTTGTTTCTTAAAATCATAGTTCGATGGAATTTCCTTCCCTTTTAGCCTTCTTCTCAGAATGACATAGAAATGACAGCTCGACCAGGAAATCACACACAAAAGTGTTTCTAGTTCAAAATAATATGATCTAATGAATAATTACAGAAGTCATTGGAAATTTTCTCCCAAGTAGAAGCATCAAGCTAAGCCTAATAAGCTATTTTGATTTTCTTATAGCTGTGATGGGAGGTGCATGAGGTCCTTTCATGCAACTGAAGAGGATGGTGATTGTTTCTCGCTCGGTCTCTCTAAAGAAGAAGTAGATGTATGATAATATTCATGTATGTTTTCTATGCTTGCAAACTCCCTTTGTTAATTTTCTTCAATATCTATGGGCTTGCTGGCAGGCAATTGAAACCTTTATTTGCAAGAATTGCGAGTACAAACAGCACCAGTGCTATGCTTGCGGGAATTTAGGTTCATCTGATCAGTCTTCTGGTGCTGAGGTATGGGATTAATAATGTTTACTGGATGTTTTTGATTTTTTTTACTTTCAATATACACTGTTTTTGCGGGGTATGTTTTTCTTAGAGAGAAACACGAATGAGAGAGAGGAAGGTGTCTTTGCGGGAATAAAATGGGTCATAAATCCAATTTGAACAAGATATCAAAGTGAAAATTACACTTTTGATCCTTGAGGTTTGTTTTGAATTGTTGTCTAAGTTTGAAAATTGAACAATCGAGTCTCCTACATTTGAAAAATGCTTGATTTTGCTCCCTTTATTAACAGGATCTACATGTGGTAATTACTATGAATAAAAATATTATTAATTAATATAAATAAGTTGAATAAAATACTAATTTTAATTTTATTGAATTCTCTCTCTCCTCTCCTCCTTCAACCCCTCTCCATCATTGTTGTGCCGCTCACCGTTGTTGCTATTAAAGGAAAAGCCCACCAGCTCCCTTTTTCTTCCTCTTCCAACAAAAAATGTAGGAAATATGAACACAAATACAAATATAGGATAATTCAATAGGATACAAATGATATGCCAATTTTTGAAAAACTAGGATATGGATACGTTGAAGATACATTATTTTAATTAAGAGAATATCAAATATATGCAGATTTAACATAAAGATGCTAAATGTAATGCACTAATAGACATGAAGTGTCAAGTTCAGTGTTTTTAAAGGCTCAAGGCGCACTAAGGCGCATTGGTCCTCTGGAGCCTAGGCACAAGGCGCAAAAAAAGGCGTGAGCTTTTTTTGATAAGACGCACTATATATAAAAAGAAAAGAAAATATATATATACACACTCGTAGCAGAGCAACAATGTATAAAATATAAGTACCCAATATAAGTAGCCTAAACAACAAAACACAACAGAAAACTACCCAGTATTCAACAACAAGTCAACAATCAAAATAAAAGTTCATCCCTAAAGATCAAACTCATCATCACTAAATTGATCCTCGTCTTCATTCACTCCTTCGTTAGACTTATTGCCATCAGTATCTTCTTCTTCCAAATCGAAGTCATCTAAATTTACTTGTTTGCGTTGCGTGGTAGACGAGGATGAACATGAAACATTAGTCTTTGCTCTAGAGGTACTAGCTCTAGAATAGAATGATGGTTCTTTTGCTCCGACAGCTCTAGAAACATCACCCCACGTTAAAGAATCATCGTCAAATACCAACTCATCATCCTCCTCAGAATCGTCATCCAATCTTCCAATCAACCATTCGTTACTATCATCAATATCTTTTAAGGAGATGGGATCGACAATATCTTGTAGGTTGTATCGACGTTTTAATGCTGTGTTGTATTTGATGAACACTAGATCATTCAAACGACTTTGAGCAAGCCTATTTCGTTTCTTGCTATGAAGCTGAAAAATTAGAAAGTTTCATTATCAGTGAATCAACAAATTTTGATTCTCATTCTCAATGTACTTAAGGAGAGAAAAGGTAACTTGTTCAAACACACTCCAATTACGCTCGCATCCAGAAGCGCTACAAGTAAGACCTAAAATTCTCACATCAAACTTTTGCAAGCTTGGAGTTGATTGTCCAAAATTATCCCACCATTCCACTATAGGCACAAACAAAAAAATATATATTAATAGAAGAACTTGTTGCTAGTATCGTTGAGTAATCGTTTAGTTGAAATTTACCTGGAGATATTTTGTCCCTTTGTCTGATTGCTAAAGGTTGTCCGAATAATGCTTCAGCTCTCTTATACTTGCTTAGTTCTGCAAGTATTTTGTCTTGTACTTCCAATGAAGCAACCATTTTTGTTATGCATGAGTAGAGTCCATTAACTATTTCATCATCCTTCTGGATATTAGGATTCAGATAATAGAATGACAGGTTTAAATAATACCCCGCTGCATGCAGGGGACGATGCAACTGAAGCTCCCATCTTTTATCAATTATGGTGAAAATGTCCTTGTATTTTTCTTCATTATTATTAAAGGATTTAGCAATAGCTTCCTTAGCTCTATCCATGGCCTCATAAATATATCCTAGGTGGCTTCTTCTCGCCATCAACCAATCTAAGAACTCGGACTAGTGGGCCAGATACTTTAAGAGTGAAAACAATTGTAGTCCAAAAACTAGCCAACAAAATAGTCTGAACTACTCGTTTCGCTTGTTGCTCCTTACTCCATTTGCTATTCTTCCATTCATCTGAAGTAAACATCTTCCTCAGATTATTCTTTTGACGATGTATACTCGATAATGTAATGCAGGCAGTAGCAAAACGAGTCTTAGCTAGTCTAACTAACTCCTTTTGGTTAGTAAAACATCGCATCATGTTTAACAATCCAGGATGAACATATATGAAATTGCTAATCTCCATGCCTCTTTTCAATGCTTTTCGAATATTCGAGATCTTGTATACATCCTCCAACATCAAATCTAAGCAATGAGCGGTACACGGAGACCATATTAACTGTGGTCGCTTTGCTTCTAACAATCTCCCTATTAACAAAGAAAATAAGTACACATTTAACGTAGAACTCAACTAAATCTAACAAATTAAAGTTATAACTTGTAAGTAGTCTACATTCTTACCTGCCATCACATTTGCTGAGGCACTATCGGTAACTACTTGTCCAACATTCGCTTCTCCAATTCGGTCTACAAAATTATCAAATAACTCGAACATCTTCTTTCCATCTTTCACATAAGATGAAGCATCGATGGACTCAATAAACATGGTGCCTTTAGGACTGTTAACTAAAAAGTTAATTAATGTCCTATTTCTTCTATCGGTCCATCCATCAGCCATAACAGTGCATCCAACCTTGGCCCACTCTGCCATATGGTTACTCATCAACTCATTTGTTGCTTCTAATTCCTTTTTCAAACATGGAACTCTTAACTCATGATAAGATGGTGGTTTCAATCTAGGACCGAATTGCCCAATTGACTCAATCATAGGGGCAAAACTATCATATGTGCAGGCATTCAGAGGCACTCCTGCATCATAAAACCATCGAGCAATTCTTTGGATGGTGTGCTCTCTCATTTCCTTCTTGTATGCCCCATTCAATGAAGTTTGTTTTCCTTTGTCCTTTCTATTTTGAACCACAGTTTCTGGGTTAGGAGTAAAAAATGCATCCATTGGACCCTTTTGCCTTGGCTTCTTCAAGCTCGGGCCCCTTGGTGTTGTTATGTTGTTTACACTAACACTCCCTTCATCTTCATCCTCGATACCGTAATCTTCTACATCAATGTCCACAATCAGATTTCTTTGTTCTTTAATCTCTTTTTTTTTGGACATGTACTCTTTAATTTCTTCCTTCACGTGATCCGAACATTTTGTACAGGCGGTGACATTTCTGTAACCACCAGCGAGGTGTTGTTTCATTCTATATACCCCTCCTTTTGTTACTTTCGAACAAAATCCACAGACAAACGTATTTTTATCTTGGTCATTTTGCAATTGACCATATTTCCATGCCGGATTTTTTCTTGAACTTTTATCAGCCATCTATGATCTAAGTTATAAAAAAAAAAAAAAAACAGAAGCTATTTAAAACAGAAGCTGTTATAAAAAGATAAAAAAACAGAAGCTATCTATGGATGGGATGAAGCTGTTATAAATGGAGGATTGGAGGGGAGTGTGTTGTGAGAGGGATGGGATGAAGGTTGAGTTTGATGGGTTATTGAAGGAAGTTGTGGTCGAGAAGTATAAGAAGAAGAAGATGTCCAAAACTTGCACACAATAAATAAGTCAAGAGACAAAACCAATAGTCACTCAATGGGTATACCACGCTATGAAAACACAAAACGACATATGTAGTTCGTAGCCGTCAAATCAGCAAATTGATAGCTAACTTAGACCAAAACATACTAGAACCAAATGAATCTGTGACACAACAAAGTGTCACAGTAGAGTATGAAATTTAATGCAAGATGTCAAATCAACAAAGGAGAGATACTCAGAATTCGACATCTAAAAAAATAGCCCACTATGCTTAGCATGAAATATAGACTTTTGGTCAAAACTTGATTGTAGTTATCTCAATCCTCTGCTATATTTCATCTCATTCCTCTCGAGTTTCATTGGAATTGTAGGTGGAAACTTAGTTCTCGAAAATGAAAGAGAGGATCCACCTTCCATTCTCTTAGCAACCAAATTAGAGGAAATGACAATAGAGCCAAAAGATGCAATAGATAGAAAACATTTCAAGTTCGTTCATCCATATTTGTTCTTTTCACCATTCTGAGCAATCAATATGTTAAATGAAAGTAAAAGGATAAAAACTAATAATCCTTTGAAAAGCATGTACGAAATGGAAGAAGTTGTTGAGTGAAAAAAAGGAATGTGAGATTTTGAATGTGAATCTGACGAAAGACAATGAATTGATTAAGAAGTTGTTGGAGGAATCAGGCAGGGTAATTGAAGATTTAGAGAGGAAAGTGGATGTGAAAATGAAGGAGAAAGGTGAGATTGAAAAGGAAAAAAATGGGCTGGAAATGGAGGTTGAGATTTGAGAAGTTAGAGAAGGAAGTTGCTCAATTAAAACAGAGTACATTCTGTTTCAAACAGGAAAAGGAAGAGAACGGGAAGAGAATTTCTGAGCTTCAAATGAGAATTGAATAAGCTGTGGTGAAAGAAAGTGGGATGCTGATGGAGTTTGATGTTCTTGTCAAAGAGTTACAGAAGAAGGAGAAAGCAATGCAGATGTTAACTGAACAAAGAGATTCACTTGATGTGAATTTAAATCTAATCCAAGAGGAGGCAAAAAGTTTACAACGTACGATTGAGATACTCACCCGCGATAAAGCTGAAATGGAGGAGGTGAAAACTGAAGCAGAATATTATTGTCTTCTCTTTTCCTCTGTTTTTGCACCAAAAAACAGAGTAATGGCAGCCGCAGCACCAAATAGATTTGTTGACGTTTTGTGTGAAGAAGAAGGGTGGAAAAGGAAGCAAAAAGTTTTGAAGTAGAAGCAGAACGGAAGAACCGAAAAAGTAGATGAAGAGTCGTGTTGAAGAAAATTCATGCGCGGGAGGAGAAGGGTGAAGGGTTGTTTCTTCACTTTCACGTAATAGGTTTAAAAAATTTAGATAATAATAGTTTTTTATAATTAAAGCCCAGCCCATAAGTTATAAAAATAGCCCACTCCTAATTCGACTTGCGCCTTTGAGGCGCGCGCCTAATCTGGGCTTTTTAGAATTCTCCGCACTTCCTCACAAATAAGCTCCAAGTGGGCGCCTTGAGCCTAGGCGCACCTAGGCGCGCGGCTTAGTGCGCTTTTTAAAACACTGGTCTAGTTGATGACAATACTACAAAATACTTTACCAGAAGTACTATCAAAGGTATTGAAATACAATTTCTCTTAAAAAATATTGAAATACAATTGCAATGGAATAGAATAGAAAAGGTTGGCGCACCAGAGTTAGAATGACAGAGGAGAAGAAGATTAGAGAGAGAAGTACGAGGATAAATGAAAAACTTCTTCATTGAATTGTTAAAGATATTTAAGTGGGTTATTTTGTGTGACTTAGGCGGGATGGATGAAGATTAGATGATTCTAGTTTGGTCTTTTTAAATATTTTTCCTTTTAGTTTTGGGTGGGGGCAATGGGCTTTTTAAATATGCTACCTAGTTTGGATTGGGAAAGATTAGATGCCTTCTTTTTAGAAGGTCCAACGTGTCCACTTCAGAAGTGCATTTGATATTTGTTTTTTATTAAAAGCAAATATGTCAAATCACTTATCCGATATGTATATGGGAAGTATTTAGGAGTATTGATATTTGATACGTATTTGATACGATTTTTTGCTTCACATGGAGTATTCATGCTTCATAAGCAAAAAAAACCCACACCCCACTCCCCACTCCTTTCTTCTTTGAGAAAAAAAGCCCTCGCCTTGCCTTCATCAGTGAGAGGGCATCGAACTTGTACACCATTATGTACCCTTTGAAACCACCAGCACCAGCACCAGCACCCTTTTTTGACAAGAAACAAGCTTTTTCATTAAAATAATGATATGAGACTATGCTCAAAGTACAATGGAAACAACAAGCATAAAGCTGTGGATCAGGAGGTGCACCCGGGCATCTCAACTAGGTTGACACCCCATTAGTACCATCAACACCTTGAAAAGAAACTTGCAAATAACTTAATAACTTAAAAATTACAATCATTGCCAAGATTTTTTTTTTTTGAAACGAAAATAAGCCTCTTTATGAAGGATAATGAGACTAAAGCTCAAAGTACAAGAGTATTATACCAAAACCAAAAGAACTAAGGGAAAAAACAAGCTAAAACATAAACAAAGACTATAATCGGGCAACATAAATATGATGGAAACTTAAATACGAGTCCGAATCAGAAAATAAACGAGCTAATCAAAGCCACACAATACAGTACATCAGTAGAAAGCTAAGTAAAAAGCAATACTTAAACACTCTCTCAAAATTAGCCCACTCCACTCGTATAAAAAGTACTGCACATCCAAATCTTCAAGATGATAGGAGAAAATGAAAGCCAAGAAGATGCAAACAGCTGCCTCAAAGCTAACTTGCCAACACAATCCAAAGTCCAGAGGATCTGGAAGTAGTCTTCTTCCAATCCACATAAACTTGCCAGCACTGCCTTCAACTCATTACTCCAGTTATCAAAGAGAAGTCAGCTTTAGCAATGTCAGTTTTCTGAAAAAACCTTCAACCCACCTTGTAAGAAAGTCCCTGAAAATCTTTAAAGCTTCCAACTAAAATCTGGCCGACATCTTTTGAGCTCTATATGCTTTCTATGACTTCTTTAACGAAGCTGTCCATTCTAGAATCTTGAATTAGTAGTATGTCTGGACTAATTTCTTTTGAAAACTTCTAAGAATCAGCCACCATGTTTTTGTCCAAATCATCATGCAATTCAATAGCTAATCTTCAATTTTCAACCCTGAGGATATCCACCGAATGACCTGTTTTCCTTTGGATTAGGCTAAAGAGATTTCACAGGTATCCACTATGGAATGCAATTTTTAGGTATGTATTTTTCTTTTACAGTGGAGTAAAGGAAAGCTTTTCTTAATGGAAAGTAATTGAACCTCTTCAGATTGGAATAAAATACTTAAAGCCTTGTTCATATCAACTGGCATTTTATTGTAATTTCTATCTCCTCATTGTCCTCTTTCCTGTTCTTCACTGCTTACACTTGCCAATGACTCTTCATCAAAGTCTTTCGTACCTTTATGAGAAGTCTGAAAATTGCTATGTAATCCTCGCACAGAAGGAGGATTGAAAGACTCTTGGGAATTACATCCGAAATGGGAACCAGGTTTATTCAAAAAAGGTAAAGAAGCTGACCTGTTTTGATTTAGGCCAGGGACTTGGATCTTGACACAACAGCCTCAAGCAAGTCAGGGTTTGTGATTTTTGTCCAAGAATTGCTAAAAGAAGTCCTTTTCTTGGTCAAGTGTTTTCGGAAAGGCTTAACCAAATAAGAACTTCCTTGAGACATTTTAGGAATCTTGCACTTCTTGTTTCTCTTCATTCGTTGATGCAAGCAAATGTTAGCCGGAAATTTCTGAGGTATTTCGAACTCACTCGTATTGTGAGATGGAGACTGAAGAAGATCATTATTCGAGTTATCCTTGGACAATTGGAATGCTATATTCACTGTACTGTTTGATTGGTTGGAAAAAGGCAAGGAAGAGTTGGATTCCAAGGCAGAGGAAGATATGAGAACACGGCTGGAAGGTGGAAGGGTTCTTGAGTGATTAGTTAATGCTGCTGAGCTGTCTTTTGGGAGGAATAACGGAGGAACTACAACAGGCTCTCTTTTAAATTTCTTTTTCGTGCCCTTACGGATGGAAGCAGAACAATTACTTTGCAGAGAATCATTTCCATTCACATTCTCTTTCCTTGTTAAAGCTTTTTTCGTGTTCATACTAGGCTGGAAAGTAGCCCCATTTGAGCTTTCCACCATTTGAGGTTAGACCAAAGCCCAATGAATTAAATGCATAGATATCTTCTGCTGAATTCTCTCTCTTCCTTGGATACAGCCTATTAATTTCTAACGGACATATTTCATTTCCAATCAGATTGTCGGCCTCCGGCGCCGGTGAGGGTGATGAATTTGATTCAAAGCTTCTAATGGATTTCTTGAAAAGGAGGGAGCTGTTTTAGTGGATTTAAACACATCAAGTTCTTGAGGGAAGAACAAAACATTAACATCTTCATCTTCCAAAGCTTGCCTAACCCTTAGTTAATCAATAGGGTTTTTGAAAATCCTTAACAATAAGACTTCCCTTGAAAATACATGGGGGATCCATAGGCTCAATATCATCAAAATTCAAGAAAAAATTACTTCTATTAAAGTCTGTAATTTCAGTGGTAGTAGGTATAATACCACATAAATTCGGTTTAACTTGAATTCTTGCTTCGTTGCAATTGGTTAGATTAAGCGTTTCTGTGGCAATGCTTTCTAAACCCTCAAAATTCTCTCTGGTGGCTTCGAAGGTTTTTCTACACTAGTAGTCCAGAGGAAGGTTTCCAATTCTTAACCATCTGCTGCAGCCTTTCATTACCAACGGCTGGCTGTTTTTTAATCTATCCCATTTTTCGAACTTTAGGTGAAATGGCCCCATCTCCTGCCATCTCTCAGGTTCATTGATGAAATCTTCAACCAGGCCTTGATCCAAACTAATAAGAGCATTTTCATCCAATAGTGGGTTGATGATAATTCTTGTTTGGAAAAAGATTTCCAGCAGTTTTCGAATTTCTCTCCAATAATCAACGCAAAGAGTATTGTAACTATCCACAACTATTCTGATGTAGCCTAAGTAATCTCAAGGAGAAATCCTCCAAGAACCAAGATTGAGAATCTTTTATTAGAATGAATAATGTGCTTCATACAAGAGGAGAAGACTTCTATTACAAATGGGGCTAAAAAGGGAATTAATCTAGAATATTACCTAATTACCCAATTAACTCTTAGTCTTCTTACATCATTTTCAAACTTTGTTTGAATAACTTCCGAGTTATTTGTCACCCCCTGACTCTGTTTTGCTCTCTTCAAAATAGAGGAAACTTGAGAGCTTTCTCCTTCATCTTTGGTCACAGCCTGATAATCAACTTTAATGGCACTCTCTTTTTTTTCTTTTCATCATGGGTTAAGTTACCATCCGATTTAACTTTATCTGTGAAGCTTGTACTCTTAGCCTGGGCTGGATTAAAAGATGTGGCAATTTTATGTGAATACCAACTTATATACTCTGGTTTTGAAAAGGAAATTCTCCAGCATTTTGTGAAATGCCACCCACCGCTGTTTGTCTTCTCCCTAACACACTCGAATGAAGGAGTGTCCACCTGAAAATGGCCATAGGTCACACAACATAACACCCAACCCTTTTTTGCCTTGAACTTTGACAACTTCAACCTTCCTTGGTTTAACTCCCCCATTTCTGGAAGAAACAATCTGCTGGGCCTCTTAATAACACTGATAATGCTTTCAGGCACCAGCTCACATCTTTGACAAGGAAGCTATCGTCTTCTGACCAAATGCGATAATACGATTGAAGAACTTCGTAACTTACCACTTCCATTGCAGTCTCACTTCTAAGCTTCCCTGTGCAATTAAAACGAAACTCAACCACCAGACCTTTAGTGATTGGTCTGTGGGTAGAATTCACCAGGAGGCTAACGTTGTTAGACTGAAAAGTAGTCGTTGTGAGGCTACTGGAAAAAGAGAGAACCGAAAAGGGAGCAGGAGGGAGGGGGGAGGAGGGATAACAAAGAGAACTTACCTTTTATCAACTTCCAGATTTTCTGTTTCATTTGAACATTTGTTGTTTCTTCTCACTACATCAATAGAAAAGTTCTTGATCTTTGTTCCATCGCCAAGAATATTCAAAAATAGCAAAACAAGACTATGAAGTGTAGTAGAGGAAGAGAGCCATCTTATCCACGGTTGCCATCAACAATTACATGGAGATGAGAGCACTCCAGTTTAAACTAATATCTTGACTTGAATAATCAGCAGAAGCCTTGGCCCCCATTATTCTACACTCTACATCAAGTCCCCTGAATATGTTTTTGCTACCAACTCAAAAGTGATAGAGTCTAAAGAATCACTTCAGATGGTGGTTTGCCAACCCATGAGGCTTTTCTTTGAGTTCGAAGAAATGGCACGAGCTCGATCCTCATGAAATTGATGTCAACTGAGTTGATTTAATTGGAAATGATGTTAGGGTTGAAAGAGAGCTTGATTGCATCAATTGAATCAGGAGGGAGAAGGGGAAAGTGGTGATGTAAGAAGAATGTGGTTAGCTGGGTCATAGTCTTAGGTTAATTCCATTTTTTACCACCACTTGTATTAAAACTCTATAAGTGGAAGTCTTCCCCTCATGTATGGACAAATACTGAATTATCTTTTGTTCGAAAAATTCTCGTAGATTTTCTAGAAAGATCTCCTTGCTTTTGTTCAATTCATTCATTGTGTGGTGGGGAAGGGGAGAGATACTTCCTTTTGGGAAGACCATTGGATGGGGGAGAGATACTTACTTTTGGGAAGACCATTGGATGGGGGAGAGACCTCTCTGTTTCTTATTCCCTCTTTCGTATCATTTTCTTGATCACAAACACTGTTTTGTTGCTGATATTCTCGTGTGGTCTAGGAGCTCGTATTCCCTCTCTTTTGGGTTCTGTTGTGCTTTTTCCTATAGGGAAACAATAGAGGTACTTGAGGGCCACTCGTTTAGACGTGGGTGAAGTGGTTCTCCCCTAGGTCTATCTGTTTTCTTGTGCTGTGGAGGATTGAGATTCCTAGGAAAGTTAAGTTCTTTAGTTGGCAAGTTTTACACGACCGTAAAAAGAAAAAAAACAGGATGGATAGGCTTAAGAGGAAGATGCTCTCGCTTGTAGGTCCTTTCTTGTTGCATTCTTTGTAGAAAAGGGAGGGAGATCTGGACCACATTCTGGGCATTGTGAGTTTTCCAGCTTGGTTTGGAACTCTTTGTTTTAGACATTTGGCGTTAGGGGGACTTGACATAGAGATGTGTGTGCGTTGCTTGAGGAGTTCCTTCTCAACCCTGACCAGTGAGAAGGGCACTTCCTTTGGGTCATGGGGGTGTGTTCTATTTTATGGGTGGTGTGGGGTGAGCAGAACAATGGGGTTTTTAGGGGTGGGGAGAGGGTCCCCAGTGAGATTTGGTCCCTTGTACGTTATCATGTTTCTTTGTGGGCCTTGAATTCGAAGGAATTTTGTAATTATTCTATAGGTGTTATTTTGCATAGTTGGGTCCCTTTTTCTAGAGGGTTCCCTTCCTTTTAGTGGGCTGGCTTTTGGTTAGCCTCCTATTCTCTCTTTTTTTTTTCCTCATTGAAATTGGTTTTATCATCATATAAACAAAAAATACTCACCCTCAAAGTCAAGTTTATTTATTTATTTTGAAACGGAGACAAATCTTTTTTATTAATATGCACTCAAAGTACAAGAGAGTTATACAAAGAGAGTAATACAAAGTCAAGTTTATTTGTACTCTGCTTATATTTGGAAAGTTGTTAAAGATTCAATGAAACTCCTCTAAAAATAACTCATTGTAGGTATAAAATCGATTGACCATACACTTCACTACTAAAATGGCTATCCTTCACGTATTGTATGAATATTTACTATATGAATCCTGCGCAATATAGACATTGGCTCCTTTTTTTTTTGTTTTATTAATTTGTTTTTGTTTATTATAATCATAATGAACTTAGGTGAACCCTAATACCTTTCCATCTTTACATTTACACTAGAGTTTTTTCACAATCTTTTGGTTCATAATTTTGTCGACCCTTTGATTGGGTTTGAGTTGTTTGACTTTTTTTGCTAGTTTCTTGTTTGTAGGTTTGGAATCTTTGTAGTTTTAATGTAATTTATTTATTAGCATTGTGTTTGATACCTACATTTGTATACATGGGTTTATATTGTATAAGGGTAATTAGATTAGTATAGGGTTAGGGGTATAAGGGTAATTAGATACTTAGGAAGTTACTAGTAGTTATTGTGTAAGTGTGGTTACTAGTAGCTATTATGTGTGGTTACTAGGGTGGTTACATCTTGTTATAAATGGAGGGAGGGTAAGTGAGAGAGAGAGGTTATTATGTGGAGTGATTTAGGGCTTGGGTGAGAGTACTCAAGAGGGAGGTTCCAAGTGCCTTATACTTGGGTTTATCTTGTATTTTCTTATAGTTCATTATAATAAATTAATATCTTGTTCTTGTTAGCAACTTTCTAACACATTGTTAATTTTGCCAATAGCTCATATCTCCCTTTGTAATTAGATCTTTTAATGAGTATTAATAATTGCTAGGCTCTTCTTTATTAGTTTTGTGGGTGGGGGTTTCCTCAACCCTTTCCTCTTAGATGGTCCTTCTTGGCTTTTTTTGTTGAATATACATATGCTTTTCTTGTTAGAAAAAGAGATTTACTTATGATTTTAGACATCAGTCTCTGATTATTACCTAATATGAGTTACTATTGCTCTTTAGGTCTTCCAATGCGTAAATGCAACTTGTGGTTATTTTTATCATCCTAAATGTATTTCAAGATTGCTTCATCCGGAGAATAAAGTTGCCGCTGGAGACCTTGAGAAGAAGATTGCATCTGGAGAATCTTTCTCATGCCCTGTGCATAAGTGCTCTGTTTGTGCGCTCGGCGAAAATAAGAAAATATGGGAACTACAGTTTGCTGTTTGTCGACGGTGTCCAAAATCATACCACAGGAAATGCTTACCAAGGTATCCTTTGAATTTCTATATAGTGAATCAGAGTGTAATTTTTTAAGTTCTGGTGCTTAATTGGTTAAAGAATGCATTGTTTTTGTTAGGAAAATCACTTTTGAAGGTTCTGAGGATGGTGAAACCCCGACCAGGGCATGGGAAAAGCTATTACCTAATCGCATTTTGATATATTGCTTGTAAGATTGCTGTGTCAGCTGTTACTACTATTTCCTTTAATCAGTATTGGCCTATTAATGTTTTTTTTTCATTTAATTTGACCAGGGACCATGAGATTGATGAAGAAATTGAGACTCCTGCTAGAGACCATATAAAATTTCCTGGTCTTGAAGAGAGTAGGCTTCCCATTCAGAAAAGGAAACTTCCTATCAGTGATACAAGACGAGGGAAGACGATAGTTTTTCGTGGGAGTAGGGAGAATGTTGTATCAAAGAAGGGATCTATGCCAGATGACCTTCAGGGAAAATCTGCTGCAAAAGTATCCAAATCATTTGAGAGGTCCTCATCTGATGGGAAGCTTCTTGGTAAAGTGACTGCGAAATCATTGTGGAGTTCTGAGTCTAAAAATGTGAAATTGGGTAACATTTCAAGAAACTCTTTGAATCAAAAAGGAGAATCTGTCCTCATGGACATTGATAAGACGATCAAAGTGAAAAAATCCTCCTTAGTTGGCAAGTCTGCCATACCAACCAAGAGATTTGATCCAAGTAAGATTTACAAGGAGGATAGAAGTGGGATGCTCCTATTAGATGCCAATTCGGAGAGGAGGTAACTGCCATTTGTACTTCACATTTGGTTTTGATGCCCTCACCCTTAAAAAACGAATTAAGGAATGACAACAGTTATAAACTTCCCTAAAGTGCACGCTTGCATGTTTGGTAAAGTGGATTTGTTTCTAAAATATTCTTTCTTTTAACCTAGGTTAATGGACATGATGAAAATTGTTGCATCGTCAATTACTTTGGAAGACGTAATTAAGAAGCACAAAGTCCCATCTACTCATGCATATTCTTTAAAACATGTAGTGGACAAGACAATTAAGATGGGGAAGTTGGAAGGGTCAGTTGTGGTAAGAAAATTATTAACTTTTGTATCCTTAAAGTGATCTTGTGGTTTCTTATCCCTTAATGGTCTACTGTTTTGGTTGTTAGGTTGTTCGAGCTGCTCTGCGCAAGCTTGAGGAAGGATGTTGCATTGAGGATGCAGAAGCTGTTTGTGAGCCTGAAGTTCTTAACCACATATTTAAGTGGAAGGTGCTTACAATTTCTTATTGCACTGTTCTAAAGAAGTTTCTTAGGCTTTTATTTGCTCAGCTGCTTTGACGAAATTTTTGACAAAGCATGGTCTTATACTGACTAATATTTTGTGTTTTCGAAGTTTTGAACTATTTTGTGCTTTCATCTTAGACATTCGGCCCCTGCTCTCTATTTTCCTGTTTACATCTTTTTCCTTATGCTGAATCATTTGGTGGCAGATGCCTTTTCTCGTTTTAGTAGCTCTAGGATATTGTTGGGATTCTGTCATTTGTTGTTTGATAGAGAAGCAACTGACATAGTGGCTCTTGTATCCTCGAACAAGACATTTGATATTAATACGAAGGAGAAGGATTGTTTTTCTTTTGGAGCTTGAATCCTTCTAAAAGTATTTCTTGTAGTTCCCTCTTTTGGAGCTTTTGTGAAAATTTTAAGAATGTAGTTCCCTCTTTTAGAGATTTTGTAAAATTTTTCTAGAAGACTTAGCACTTCTGTTTGTGGTAAGTCAATCATGGAAGACTTCTACAGATATTTCTTTTAAAAAGGAGACAGCCTCTTTATTAATATTAATATAATAATAATGAGACAAAAGCTCATAATACAAAAGAATTATACAATGAGCATGTAAGCATGGATCGGGGGTGCACCTGGACATCTCAACTAGGTTGACACCCCCTTAACACCCTCATCATATCCAACCAAGCTAAAACCCGTAACAAAGGAGTAATGGCTAAAGGCAAAACAAACACAAAAGAAGTACAGGGAAATACAAATACAAATACAAGACTAAACATCCTTCTAAATAAAAGGCGACCAAAAACTTGCACCAAGACAAACTCGAGATCATAGGAGGAAGAACACTATGAGGAGGCTGAAAAGAGGAAGACTTTTACAGATTAGATTGGTTTTTAGAAAGATGATCCTTTTTGTAGGGCTGCTTTTTCACATTCTGTATTGGTGGGCAGAAAAAAGACTTCAATCATATCTTTTTGAATCATGACTTTGTTTGGTTAGTTTGGAGTTGTTTCTATGAGGTGTTTGACTTTCCTTTTGCTAGACACATGCTGTGTTTTAGAAAGCCTCCTAGGCGCATGCATAGTGCCTCGCCTTGCACACAAGTGCATCAGATGTGGTGCTTTCAGTGAAGCCCTACGGCCCAAAGTCCTAGGCATTGGGTTTTTTTTTTCATTATTTTAAAAAAGTAATTATTAGGGTTTTTTCCTTCCATATTAATTATAAATAATAAAATTTGCTTGGCCTAAATGGAATATTTTTTTTTCCTATGGTTACTTTTATTTTTTTTCTTTTATATTCCCAATTCAACTATCCTCTTTTTTATCTTGTATTTTTATATTATCTTGTATTATATATAGAGAGACTGCACCTTAAAAAAAAACCCACATTTTTTTAACGCCTTGCACTTAAGCCCTAAAAGACTATTGTGCTTTATTATGCCTTGAGCATTGAAAAACATTAGACACAGAGATCACGGAGATGATTGAGGAGTTTCTTCTTCATCTGTCCTCTAGGTTGTAATTTATTTGACTGGAGTTTCCTTCTTTAATTGGATTCACTTGTGTGAGCTTTGATTTTTCTTTTTTAGATTGAAAAACAAGTTGATCCTTTAGATTTTTTTTGAAAAGGAAACAACCTCATTTATTAATAAATGAACAATGAAACTAAATCTTATAGTATAAGAGGATTATACGATGAGCATTCAAACCAAGGATAAGGATGTGCATTTGAGCATCCCAGCTAAGTTGACACCCTCTTAGTATCCTTATCATATCCTACATAATAAAAAGATAGAACAACTAATAACGTCCAAGTGCAGGACTAACCACAACCAATACAACTCAAAAAGGACATAAGAAACAACTTCTAACCAGACTAGGAATTAAAAATACAGCCAGACAAAGAAAGATTCTGAAACGGTTGGAAACACCAGAGGCTGTGAGCCAAATCTGAATCATCAACAAGGAGGAAAGTTAAAAGGCCTGCCAGTTTAGTAAGATATATTGCATAGAGAAGTCTTTAAATTGTTTTCGTAGAGAGCATCACAAAGAGGCACTCAGACGTGCGCACTCGTATCTATTGAACCAAGAGGAGGCTTTATTGTGG
Source organism: Cucumis sativus (assembly GCF_000004075.3). Taxonomy (NCBI): domain Eukaryota; kingdom Viridiplantae; phylum Streptophyta; class Magnoliopsida; order Cucurbitales; family Cucurbitaceae; genus Cucumis; species Cucumis sativus. The sequence goes on along the minus strand of NW_022279547.1, from coordinate 44,759 downwards.
AAGACTCGCAGATTTCTCTCAAACCACAGTTCCAACAAAATTTCCTTGACGGTATTGCACCAAAGCAAGGAGGCATTTTTTCATCATAACCGGACCAAGAAGTAACTGTCTAACATTATTCTTGCATTCTTTATCAAGGTCTCAGCTGAGATTAAAGGTGTGAAAGAGTTTACTCCTACACTTGGCAGCATATACACATTCAAACAAGTGCTGGAGTTCCGCATGAAATTTGAGATAGAATGGGCATATATGTGGCGAAATATAATGAGTGGGTAACTTCTTTTGCATAATGGATGCACAAATTGAACTCCTGAACAACATAATCGATAGAGTTATACTTACCCTCGGGCTTTTAGATTTCTGAAGGCTTTTTTCCAACTGTAGGTCCATCGGAGTGGCAAGAGACAAGTGCTTCGATAATGACTTTACTGAAAAAACCCCATTAGTTTCCATTAACCAGATTCTTTTATTCTCAATATTGGATAATCTTGTCCTTTCCAAGGAGCCCAGGAGAAGTTGAAAATTAGAGATTTCAAGCTCCTAACAATCTTCTGAAATCAAGAAACCCAGAGGAAGTGGAGGCGTTCCAATGTTCTACAACCGAGCCTTTTGGTTTAAGGGCAATTCTGTACAGCTTGGGAGTGTGGTCTTCAAAGCAATTCTATCCATTCATGGATCCAACCAAAACAAAATTTTGTCACCCTTTCCAACTTTAAAAGCTGCCACACTATCTAGAAATATTTATCCAAGGGCTTCTTAAACTTGAATTTTCTTTGCCACTTGTGTGCCACTGGAAGAGGCTACTCCCGTGAATACTACAAACCACCTTATACCATAGAGAGTTTTGTTCTGCCATGAACCTCCACCTCCACTTGGCAAGAAGAGTAATGTTTCTAAATTTCAGCTTGTCCAGCCCAAGGCCCCCATCTCCTTGGGGTTTGGAAACTAATTCCCATTTCACTAGGTGGTTCAACTTGCTACCGTTGTTCCCTTCTCAAAAGAAGTTCCTCCATGGTTCTTTCAATGGAATTAGAGATTTTTTTGGCATGAGGAATGTTTAGCAATTCCTCATGGATGCCGCTAAGGAGATCTTACTTTCCCCAATATTAATTCCGCATATAGATGACTTTTCCCAATTTATCTTTTGCCCATAACACTAAAATATTTCAAGCGTCTTTTTAACGTTTTCATGAATAACTTCATCAAACTTGGAAAATATTAAGGTGTTGTCTGCAAATTGAAGGAGGGGAACATGAACATTGTTCTTTCCTACCATGAAACCTTCATACAAACCGTTCAAGTGTAGATTTGAGATGAAACTACTAAGCACTTCGCTAACCAGAAGAAAAGAAAGAGGGAAAGGGGATCCCCTTGCTTTAACCCTCTTGAGGCTTGAATTCTTCCTCTGGGCCTCCCATTGACGAATTCTGAATACTTAGGGTTTTTAACACAATCCATGATCAATCCAGCACACAAGCAGCAGAGACAGCGGAGTTTGAAGGCGTTTTCGGAGGCAGTGTCTGTTCCTAACAGAGAAAACTAGGGTTTTCACGACTATGTCTTGCTTGGATATACAGCAAGTTCTCAATGATTACAAAACCAAAGACCCACTCACCATCACTACTCTCAAGCTCAATCAAAAGGCTCTTTCTGATATAAATGGTTTGTCCCTTTTCAAAAACTTGGAGAAGCTTGATTTGACATTCAACAATCTCACATCGCTTCAGGGGTTGGAGTCATGCACCAATTTGAAGTGGCTCTCAGTTGTACAAAACAAACTTGATAACTTAAAAGGAATTGAAGGGCTTTCTAGACTTAATGTATTAAATGCGGGAAAGAATAAGCTTCGGTCAATGGACGAAATTAGACCCCTTGTTGGCTTTTGTGCTTTGATTTTGAATGACAATGAGATTGCTTCTATTTGCAAGCTTGATCAGATGAAGAACCTGAATACTCTGGTTCTTTCTAGAAATCCAATCCACAGTATTGGAGATTCTCTGTTGAAAGTGAAATCAATGAAAAAGCTATCCCTTTCTAACTGCAAACATCAATCTATTGAATCCCTCAAGTTTTGTATCGAACTTAAAGAGCTTAGACTTGCTCACAATGAAATCAGGATGCTCCCCAATGCTTTGGCTCATAACAAGAAGTTGTTGAATTTGGATTTGGGAAATAATGTCATCATGAGATGGTCAGATTTAAAGGTATTGAGTTCATTAGGCTATCTGAGGAATATTTATGTTCGAGGGAATCCTATTGGATAAAAAGATTTGTCGACTGGTTCCAGGCTTGCGTGTATTGAATGCGAGATCAATTGATAAATGCATTAAGAATGAGAATGATAATGGGAGTGATAAAGAAGACGACACTCCAATCAGGAGCCTAGATCGTCAAAAAGAGAAAAAGGATAGAAAACTGAATGGGAATGTTGAAACACACCCGTCTGTTCAAGGCACTGATGGCAAACTTGATCATACTAATGGTGCTGATGTGGACAGGAAGTTGGAACGCAAAAAACGTAAGATGGATAAGGTCACCAGGGAGGAGAAAGTAATTCCATCTCTTGACAATAAGATAAATCTCGGTACCAATGATATTGATAAGGAAAAGAAGACTTCAAAGCAGAAAAGAACAAAAAGCAATAAGGAGCCATCTTTGCCAATACACAAGGAGACACTTACCAAGATTGAAAACCATAAGAAGAAAGCAAAGAAGGAAGGGGAAAGGCAGATTGGTGTTATTGACGACGCTGAAGTGCCATTTGAACAGCTTTTCGGAGATGATCTTATTGAAGACATGGATGCTGTTCTCCAAAAGGTTGGTGAGAAAGAAGTAGAGGAGATGATTTTAAAGCCTAACTTGGCATCATTTTCAGCTAATAGAAAGGAATCTAAAAGCCAAGATCGAGTTGGAAGGTTACAAATATCCCCAATAGTTGAAATTGGAATGGACGGAATATCAACATGGGGGGATGAGTAATTGCAATGCAAAGGCATTCAGTTACTTGGGAAAATTTGGATCAATCATGGCAGCACCGTGGTCGGACAGGTGTGGAATGCAGTAATAGAAAAAGAGAATGGGTTTTAGAAACTCATTTCAGTTGTTTGTCTTGCAATGAGCTATGAAGCGTAAGCTACTGTTGTTGGGAGACTTGACTTTTGATTTGGGGGAGTTCATGAGATGGAGGATTTTTACTTTTCTGACTTAAACAAGTGACATGCCAAAAGATTTTGTAGCTTGTTGGTACCTGAGCAAGTTCTAATTTGAAACTTACATATTTCTTCTTCAACAGCCTTAAAATAGTGCATAATTAGAACTGTTAATGCCTAAATTGAAACAGAGGTGTTTGGGGGTATATTATTTCAGTTTTTATATTATTTCTATAATAGAGTTTGCCTTGTGTCTCTTAAAAAAAAAACAACACAATCCATGATCGAAGAGATGATCCATCAATGATTGAAATTTTTCTGCTTCAAAATTCTTTCCAAGAAACCCCAATCAACTCGATCAAATGCCTCTCCAAGGTCCAGTTTGTAATCCATCCTTGCTTTTTTTGGACCTATAATACTCCACAACTTTATTTGCAATAAGTACAGGATCCAGAATTTGGCGGCCATCCAAAAAGGCACTTTGAGTGAGAGCTCTAATACTGGGCATAATTATCTTCATTCTTTCAGCAAGCACTTTTGCAATCAATTTGTACAGCAAAGTAGTGAAACTTATGGGCCGGAAATTAATTACCTTTACTGCATCTTCCTTTTTCTTGATCAAGCAAATAAATTTCTCCTTTACATGCATTTAGTTTCCCAGTCCCATAGAACTCATTGAATAATTTACAAAGATTGTCCTTGAGGAGATCCCAAAATTTGATGAAGAATTCTACTGTGAAGCTATCCGGACCTGGAGCCTCTGTTTCTTCCCATTGATTTTAATGCTGCCCTGATCTCCACCAAACTAAATTTTGAAATAAGCCTTTTATTTTGATCTGCGAAACTACAAACCAATAAAAAACGGAGGTGTGAGGAGATTTCTCATAGAGGGTGCTGTAGAAATCAAGTATTAAATGTTCAATTTCAAAGAATAAAGTGGTTGGGTTTCCTTGATTATTAACAAGCTTCGGAATTAGACTTCTTTTTTTTTTTTTTTTTCCCCCGATGAGAACGATGGAAGAAACTCATATTTTTGTTCCCCAATTTCAGCCAAGTCAACTTAGTTTTCTGGATTATATCTCTTTCCTCCCTTCTACAAAGAGCTAGAAGATCCACTCTCTTATTAACAATAAGTGATCCCCTGTGCACGTATCCGGTTGATCATATTTTTTCTCTTCTAGTGCGATGGCTTTTAATAAGGTTTCTTCATGACTTTTCTGTTTTCTTTCATAATCTGAATGCCATGATTTGAGTTGACCCTTAATGTTTTGGAGTTGAGTTGATAAGGCAAAGCCCATCCAGCCCGGAGGAGTGCTTGTGGTTAATGAATTTTCAATAAATTGGCAGCAATGCTTGTCTAGCAACCAGCTGTTGCAAAATCGAAAAGGGGAAGGCTCCCACTCGAATGCCCCTGCTTCTAATAAAAAAGGGAAGTGGTTTAAGGAGATCCTTACTTGACGAGTTACACGTGTGTTCGCAAAAGCCTTGTCCCGGTCAAAAGTAACTAAAAATCTGTCAAGCAATGATCTCAAAACTACTCTTCCTTCTCTTGACCATGTTAATTTTCTGTTCAGTAAAATAACTTCAATGAGTTTCCATTCTTCAATGAATTTATTGAATTTCCTCATTCATGCCACAAGTCATTCTACTTGCTGGAAATCGCTCCCCTTTGATTTGGTCATATTAAAATCCCCTCCCAAACACCAAGCTTCTATACAATAACCAATGAGGGAGAGCAGCTCTGACCAAATGAATTTTCCCTCTGTAATCAGTAGGTCCATAAATATTGGTTACCCAACACAACTTATTGCACATTGTTCTGCATTTAACTGACAGTGAGTGGCCCCTTTCAATACTTCAATAAAAGAAAATTTACTTTCATCTCACTTGGTTAACATTCTTCCTGATTTTCCATGAGCTTCAAGAAAGATCCATCCAGTTCCTTTTGATCTCCAAGTGGATTGAAAACAAAGTATTGACCCATTCCAATCTTGAAAGAAATATGGGAAAAAGGAAGATGACAATAGGCAGTAGCTTATAATCCTTTTCCGTGGGATATATGAGGAAGACTTGACACTGAGAATAGGCTTTTGGTTGGAAATGTGAGGAGCTATAATAAGCTGTGAGCACCTTCCACCCAACAGAGAACTTTTGCTTGTAATATCTTTGAATCCACTTGGTCAAAAGGGCCTTAGTATCTCTCCACCTGGCTGCTGTTAGCTTGCACTGCTATTTGGATTCTTGGTTGTGGCCTCTTGATCCTACTTCTGGTTTTACTGTTAGATCCCTTATAGCTGACTTAGTGGGCACGGTTGATCCATTATTGTCTGATTTTTGTTCTGTGATTTGGAAAGATAGATTTTCCTAAAACGATGAAAATTTTTCTTTAAGATCTTAGTTGGGGTGCCATCAATACTGCTGATTGTCTTCCACGTTGCATGCTTTATATGTCTATTTCTCCTTCTTGGTGTCACATGTGTTGCTGCTACGCTGAATCTTCGATCCATTTGTTTTTCCATTTTCCTCTTGCTGCCAATTTTTGGGATATTCTTTTTAGGCTTTTTGATGGTCTTATACGTGTCTTAATAACATTTTGGACACATTGGCTTCTCTTCTGGTGGGTCAACCCTTTGGTGGTACAAAGATGACACTTTGGTTGACATGCGGCGTTCTTTTGGTATCTGTGGGGTGAAAGGAATAAGTGGCTTTTTCATGATTCTTCTTGTTCAAATATTTTATGGAATTTGTTCTGTCTATTTCTTTTCCTTGGTGTAAAGCTAAGCCCCCCTCTCTCTATAGATAATCTATTTTAGTTAACAATTGGACATCCTTCTCTTCTATAAGTTCCTTTAGGTGTTTGGGGTTTTCCCCAGATTTCATTTATAAATGAAATGGTTTTTTTTACAATTGGACTTCTCTTCTGTACTGGGTATCACCCGAACCCCCTTGCAAAATTAGTTTCTTCACATTATCCCTCTTCACAAAGTGGGAGGAGGCATTTATGAATATTTTTAAAGTGAATACTTCTTTGATGTCCTGACTTATTAAAAGTGTATTGAATTTTCAGATCGCAAAGAACATGGAAGTGTTTATATGGTCCTGAGATTATAAGAGTCTTAATAATCAGGATAGGCTTCAGAATTTGATGAGGTTTAACCTTTTTGCCTGTTCATATGCAGTTTGTATATGGAAAAGGAGGACAATATTTATCACCTTTTTCCTCATTGCTTCTTTGCTTCCAAGGGAAGAAGCTTTCTGCTTAGTACCTTCAGATTTCCGCTTGTCTTTCTAATTCTAATCATATTGATGACTGGCTTTCTCAAGTGAAGTTGAAGTCCTTTGGGGTATGCTGTCGGGGCATTCCTTTAGTTGCGTTGGCTTGAAAGTAACTTTAAACTTTTTGAAGCTAAGTCTTCTGATATAACTTCTTTTGGTGGAAATTTACAACTCATCTCCTTGTGGTGGGCTCATAGTTATAGCCAATTCTTTTGCAATTATCCAATTTCTTTGCATCACAACAATTGGTCAAATTTTCTGCAATTAGTTTTTTTGGGATGGGGTTCACTTTTCACCGTCCCTAAGCTGTTTCTACTTCGCTTTTGTCTGATGATGTCTCTTATAAAACATCAATGTGTGATAGCAGAAGGAAATTGTTAGCAGCCGGTCTTTTTTGCTGTCCAGACATATGGACGTGTTTTCTCCATTATTTTTCCTGTTTAATTTTTTCTCGCTCTCATTATTTTTTCCATTTCATAGTCCTTGTAAATACTAAAATGTCTTCTGCAATGCAGATTGTTGATAGGCTTCATTGGTACATAGAGAAAGGCAATACAGTAAGTCCATTATGTTGATTTGTTTGATTTTTATTATATTGAGCAGAATTCGTTATTTATTTTTCTTAGTGCAACATTTTCTTTCAATGCATTTCATTGTTAGGAGGCTATCTGTTACCTTAAATATTCTTTAGATTCATTATGCACTCCACAATCTCGCAAAAAGTACAAGCCTCGTATGTTATCCTTTTGAACTCCTATGATTGTGAAAGTTGAGAGATGTTTACAATCATGGAACCACTCGGGGGAGGGGGGGGGGGGGGGGGGTTCATCTAACTCTTCTACAAGCAACCCTTTCAAACTCCCCACGTCCTACTTATCCTTATTTACAAAAAGAAAGGTATCGTCTATGATTGCAGGATTGAAAGATTTTAGAATAAAAAATAGAAGCCATGTTAGATATTCTCTTCGAATTGTGCTCAGGGCAGCAAGTTAATTGGGAGAAGTAAGCATTATATGGAGGCAATATTGATGAGGCTACATTGATCTCTACTTCTTCAAGGCTGAATTGGGAGGCTGGTAATTGCCTTTATATATCTTGGCTTACCTCATGGTGGTTATTCTAAACAGCAGTCTTTTTGGCAGCCTGTTATAGATAAAGTCCATTTGAAACTCGATAAATGGAAAAGGGTATAACTTGTCCAGAGGGGCCGTTTAACTTTTTTTTTTTTTAAGATAAGAAACATTTCATTGATAAATAAAATCTGTACAACATTTTCTACTCTGGGTAAAATGGTTTCTTGTTAGAAAAATCCTACTTGTTTGAAACCTTAAAAAGTGTCATCTCTCCATTGGGTACATCCAAATATAATGGTACAAATATGTGCTATAAAAAGTTTCTTTATCCTATGACCATTTTTTTCTTTAAAGATATGTAAGAAGTGACACTGAACTGTGTCCTTTGTAGCTATGATGCCCAAACAATAATCAGCTCGTTTGTATTTATATTCATCGTTATAGACCTCTTGAATTGTCTATTTACCTATATTCCTATTTAATTTCTTTGGTTTTTGTGTGATTCAACTTTATGCAACCCTCATGTATCTCTCTTTTTGTTGATGAAAGTTCTTATTTTTCACAAAAGAGAAGAATCAAACTTGTATACGTTCCTATTGCCTGGTATTTTCTGTGAATTTGACTGGTAACTGGCCAGGCGTTGAAGGGATATTTCTGTATGTGTTTCTTCTACTTGGTCATTGACTAGATGCCCTGTTTCCAATCTCCTTTTAATGCTTTTAATGTATAATTTGATGGCACTTTTTCGGGTCTTAAAGGATCAACAAAAAGAAAGGAACTGCACGGCAGAACTGCGATCAGAGCTTTATCTGGAACTTGGGAAGAACAAGTTGAAGGGACCACTCTTCAGGCTTATAAATTTGACTTCTCCTGTAGTGTTATATATGAGGTTTATTCTGGATTTGTGCTTCTGATAGAATCAAAACTTCATGATGATGTGAGCAATTTTGAACTTGAACTTTATTTACTCTCAAAGATGGTTAAAGCTTCTGTGTCCTTTGGCGGGGAGGTTCATTTGGATGCTGAACAGGTAAATATGTTAATTTTCATCATATTCATTGTTCTTCACCGTCAGAGAATTGCCTCTAATGTGATATCATCACCTTCCAAAAAAGCAGATAACCATAGCTCTTGAAAGCACTTTGCTTTCGTTATCTTATTTCTAAAAACCCATTTTGTTCCGATTGTAGATGCATTAGAAGGCCTAGGGACTAATTTCCAAACTTTGTTTCTTTCAAATTGATTTAATTCTTCTTGCATAGCTAAAATCCAAAACTCATCACATTCGGCATCTTTAAAACTTCTAGGTTCAATTTGAGACACAAAAGCAAGATTACTAAATAAATTAATAGAAGAACGAGTTTTGACACCTTGTTCGGGATTGCCAAGAATTAGATCCTTGGGATGGGATAGAGCATATCTCCACTCTTTAGGCAAGGATGAAGAACCCTCTTCTTTCTTTTCTATGATGTTCACATCTTGCATACTTGGAACAATTTCTTTGCCTTTGTCATTAACAAGTAAATCTCCAAAATCTTTTTCTAAATCATCACTACAAATAGACTCATTAGAAACATTATTCCAAGATTCATCAAATACAACATGAATAGATTCCTCAATAACTAAAGTTTTCTTATTGAAAACTCTATAAGCTTTACTAGTAGAGGAATATCCTAGAAAAATACCAACATCCGTCTTAGAATCAAATTTTCCAAGTTTTTCTTTGTTATTCAAAATAAAACATTTACAACCGAAAACTTTGAAATACCCAATATTTGGAATTTTACCATGCCAAAGTTCATAAGGAGTTTTATCTAAAGAGGGTCTAACTAAAACTCTATTTGAAACATAGCAAGCGGTGTGAACGGCTTCCGTCCAAAAATATTTAGGTAAACCATACTCATTCAACATTGATCTAGCAAATTCTTGCAAAGTACGATTTTTCCTTTCAACTACACCATTTTGCTACTTCCTCTGCTCGAAATGCATCTAAAAATTTTAGGGATGCATATAATCATTGGACAAAGGCCAATGACAAGGCCTGTGTGTATCTCTTGTCTAGTATGTCTGACATACTAAGCAAGAAACACAAAACCATGGTCATTAGACGTCAGATCAAGGATTCGCTTCAAGAGATATTTAAGAAGAATTAAAAAGAAAGTAAATATAATTTACTTGCCTTAGAAACATGTTTAGTGGAAAATGACCAAAATGTCTAGATACTTGATTTAGGAGCCACTAGTCATGTTTGCTCTTCTTTACATAAAACTAGTTCCTTTAAGCTACTCGAGGAGGATGAGATACACTCGAAGTTAAAACGAGAGATGCCATTTCAGCTCGTGTAATGGGAGATGTTAAATTTTCTTTTTAAAATAGATTCTTGTTTTTAAAAAACTTGTATATAGTTCCTAAGATTAAAAGGAATCTTATATTTATTTCTTGTCTTATTGAACAATCATATAATGTAACATTTTTCTTTAAATGAAGTGTTCATTTCTAAGAATGGTGTACACATTTGTTCAGCTAAGCTTGAAGACAACTTTTGTATGTATTAAGACCTAACAAAGCGAAAGCAATTTTAAATCATGAGATGTTTAAAACTGCTAATACTCAAAATAATACCTATCTTTGGCATTCAAGATTAGGTCATATTGATCTCGATAGGATCGGGAGATTGGTAAAGAATGGACTTCTAAATGAGTTAGAAGATGATTCATTGCCTCCATGTGAATCTTGTCTTGAAGAAAAGTTGACTAAAGAGACCTTTTACTAGAAAATGCTATGGAGCCAAAGAGCCCATAGAACTTATACATTCAGACCACTATGGTCCAATGAATGTAAAAGCTAGAGAAGGTTTTGAATACTTCATCTCTTTTATAGATGATTATTCAAGGTATGATTATTTATACTTAATGAAACGTAAGTCTGAAGCTCTTGGAAAGTTCAAGAAGTATAAGGCTGAAGTTAAAAATCTATCAAGTAAAAAAATTAAAATACTTTTATCTGATCGAGGTGGAGAGTATATGGATTTGAGATTCCAGGACTATATGATAGAACATGGAATCCAATTACAACTTTCAGCACCTGGTACACCTCAACAAAATGGTATATTAGAAATGAGAAATAAAACCTTGTTAGACATGGTTCGTTTAATAATGAGTCATGCTCAATTGCCTTGCTCGTTTTGGGGGTATGCAGATTGAACAATGCTCCTCGAAAAGTGTTTCTAAAATACCTTTCTGTAACGATCCAACACTTTATACTAAGGTGAGATCATTACCACTAAAACAAATAAAGACTTTTTATTTAAATCAAAGAAAATACTAAGTTTTAAAAAGAAACACTCATAAAATATAAGTAAAGTATATAATAAAATATTAGTTCGGAACCTATTTAAAATAAAAAAAATATATCTAAAAGTAAACATGGGTTCTGAAATAAATTTAATACTCAAAACATAAATGTGGAAGAAAACATAAGATGTTCCCTATGACGATCCACGGTCACTTCTTGCCATTCGCGAGCTTGCCTTTACCTGCTCCTTTACCTGAAAAATTAAACATAGAAAAGGGTGAGTATAAATTTATACTAAGTAAGTGACCCACTACTACTCCTGCCACGTGTCTGTTAACCTCTCGTTATAGTCCTGTAAGAAAATATCGAATATCTATTGTGCTCCCAAACGTACGCTATCCAGTGATCTTGTAGGAACACATCTAGACTCTTGGTGAACTCGAAGGAGTCACCCTAAAGAAGTGTAAGTGATCCTATTGATTCGCATATAAAAGCTAAGTCACACAAACATAAATAGGTGGTGATCTCGAGGGACACCCATATGATACGACTCTAATAGGTAAAGCTAACACAACATCATAGTCTATACATATAACATAACATAAATAACATATCTCAAACATGATGTATCTCAACCATAGTATATCTCATTCATAACATATCGTGGTCATCACATATCTTAGTCATACATAACGATTTTTTATGTAGCTATCATTATCTAACATTCTTCACAGTCACATCACATGCATCATGGCTACGTTAATGCATACTAAGAGAAAACATAATGTAAGGATCTAATAATAAAACTTCTTACCTGGAGATTAATTATCAACTAATTCAGTCATAAACATAAACAAAATTAAAATTATTAATTTTGTCAACCATCACCCAACTATTTAATTAAGCATCCAAACTTCCAACTATTTAATTAAGCATCCAAACTGACCCCCAAGATTAAGGTTGAATCAAACAAAACCTTGAATGGAAAATTTCGGAGTCTCAAATCCTCAAATTAACACTTGAACCTTCAAACAAAAATAATTTAACTCATTCCATGGTAAACTTATTTAAGATCCAAAAAATATTCATTTGGGCATACCAAACCAACACAACTCAAGAGATACCAAAAAGCAACTTGGCTTAAACTAAGGTAGAAATGGCCCACGCGGCTCTGCAGGAGGAGAATCGACTTGGCAGTCAGCTCGGGTGCACAACTCACAAAAGGAGAAAGAAATCGGCTGTGACAAGCGCGATTTACGAAGGAGTAGATAAGTGGCTCTGTGATACACAGATCGACTTGCTCAAGCAAGGGTTCGTTTAACGATTGCCGGCAATGAGATCTGGGTGGCACGAGACAAAACTTAACGACGGTAAGGCTTAATGAAAACGTTCAAAAACTAGATGATTGATGAAATGAAAAGAGAGAGATTCCTCGGCTTCACCTACATGCAAACGTAGGAGGTGGGGGGTGCATAGTCGGCTTGTGCGACTTCGTCACTAAGGAACAAAGGAGGAATGACGGTGTCAACAAACGACGAGCGGTGATCCTTGCAACGGAGCACGATGGCGGCTGGGGTTTGTGAAGAATTAAGAAGATGATGAATAGTTCCCTTTTTTGCACGTTTCACAAGGGTTAATTATATATAATAATAATAATGATATTTATTATTATTATCATTATTCCTTTTCTTTTGCTAATTAACAAATTAACCAAAATCAAATCATACTTTCTCTCCTCGTTAAATACCCATCAAACCAAACTTTTTACTTTCCCCAAAAATACAATATCTTTCCAAATAATTAGATTTTCCACAATATAATTATTTTCTCTCTAAAAAATATTTTTCCTAAAAAAAATCAATAATATATTATTCTACCCTTCCATAACTTAATTAATTATATACATATATAATTAACCAATAAACTTAAATCTCACCAAAATTTTCAATAGTATAATTAATTAAATAATCTTCCACTGAACATTCAATTAATCACAATTTCCACAATACTAAAAAAATTATAACACCCAATTAAATCCATCATAAATTAAATTAAACTAAGATAATTAAAAAAATAAAATTACCTTAATTTTTAGGTGTTACAGTTTTTGAATTTAAATAATTTTTAGACGTAACCAGCCTTAAGGACAGCATGTTGTACAAGTTATCGACCCTACTGCACCTGTCACTCATGCATACCTTGCTGCCATGGAGCAAATCACTAGTACAAAAGTGGGCTACGACGACAGTTATTTACTGTCGCGAACGGATTTCGCGACAGTTATTTTCAGTCATAGAAGCGGGAGTCATGGAAAGGCCTTCGACGACAGTTTTTGAAAACTGTCGCAATAGGTTGTTTTATGACATGAAATAAATGTTGTTAATCAACATTCAACGACATTCAATAACTGTCATAATTTATTTTATGACATTCAATAACTATCATCATTTCTTTATTAACGACAGTTAAATAATTGTCACGAATTCTATTATCGTGACATGTATTAATTGTCATGAATATGTTTTTCGCGACAGTTTTTTTTTGTAAAAATGTCATTGTTTAGTTATTGACGACATTTTTTTCCAGTCAACGATTGTGCAATCGTGACAGTTTTTCGATAACATTAAATGTCATTGTTTTGCCATTGACGACATTTTTTTCCAGTCAAATATAATGCAATCGTGACAGTTTTTTTTTTAAAAAATTGTCATTGTTTATCATATGACGACATGTTATTCCTGTCACATATAGAGCAATCGTGACAATTTATTTTGTTAAATAACTGTCATCGTTCTCCAATTTACAACAACTATTAACTATCACATTTCTCAATTTCCTATAGTTTTATTATGTTCTCCATGCAGCTCCACCATTACACGAACCATTAGAATGACAATAATGTAGCTGAGAATGACAAATTTGAAATTATACAAGTTTCACACCAATGTACAAGAAAATAACCAACACTTTAATATATATACACTATAATTCTTGATGGCAGGTTATGACAATAACAGTATATCTATACAGCAAAAAGGACCAAGTGACTCGATAGTTGTAGTCATTCTACAAATGAGTAGAGATCAAAGCGCTAAGTAATACTTGTAAGATTTGAGAGGTAGAAGAATCCTGCAATTTAGAGGCATCCATAACAACAACCGAGTCTGGCTCTGGGCGGTGGGTCATGAAGAAACTCCATAAGGCAGAAGCGCTGCAGCTACAATTCTACCCTCCTCATTTAGGATATTATAAGTTGATGTCGCATTTCTCTGCAAATAACAAAGCTTTGTTAAGGATAAACATGCCAACTCGAACATAGGTCAACTGGTCTATACATGTACTCTCAACCTCCCCAAGGTCTGAGGTTAAAGGTTAAGTGAAAAGTAGTTGTACAAGAAGAGACAGCCCTCTTCCCAAGTAGAGTGCATAATTCTGCCCTATATCTGAAGTACCCTCATTTTTCAAATATCAAATATCGATTAGGTTTGTAGTGTACGGAAATACATAGGATATGAAGAGAATTGCTGGACATGGATGATTTGCCTTGAGAGAAAGAGAGAGTGCAGATAACTACTTGATCTACAGTAACAAATTATCCATCGTGTCAAAAACTAGTTAAATTTAGACAAAATGAGACCATTCGAGATTCCAAACAGCCCACTGTTTAAACTAGCAAGTCCCCGGTTGATCATTGTAATTGGTAATTTACTCAACAACAACCCACTTGTTTCTTTCTTAAGCAAAAGTTGACATATGGCTCTAAAGATAGTTCTTGAACAGTTGAACTTAACATCATTCTCAAATATCACCTATAATTCAGATCCTATTTCCACTACATCATGTGGGTTAGTTTTTTTTTCTTTTCTTTTTATTGATGAAGAAACATGTGGTTTTTAATATCCTACACTAAAAAGTCTTTAATACCCATCTGATCAAGGGATTGTAAGGAAAAGAGGATGTTACTGGTGAATTGATGACACGTTAATTTATCTTATCACAAACTAGACAATACAGTAACCCACTACAATCTCTTTTGACGAGGCTATTATGGTTGGTGGATGTTTTCCCACCTATTTTCTTATCCTAAACAAAGAATATACTGTTTCCCACCAATAGTCACAGATCCATAAGATAGCTCAAAATCTTGATTTTCAGATGCATGAAAAGTAATTATCTTATGGATCAAGACAAATTCGACAAACAACATAATTTCAAACCAAAAGTACCGTGTCTACAGCTTCCAACTTCATGCCAGTGGAACGAATGAACTGCCTCAATTCAGGATTTACTGGTTTAGTATATCTCCCACAGCCAAGTATTAGAATTTCTGACAATAAGAAAGATTTAAAAAAAATTAAAATTAAGAAAATTAATCAGTTGACAGTAGAAATCAACAAAAATGTGCTAGCAAAGAGCAAATATGAACAATACACGGCACTAAGATGATGACGGCAGAGCTCGAAAATAAACAGAATATTTGGTTTACAGGCTAGCTTATGCATTCAACTTTAAATGGAAGTAATCTCTCATGTCAGATTCTAGAAGAATGCCTAAGAAAGAAAACCATAAACCTTGTTAACAGAAACGTACACTTGACATCCTCATCTCAGAATCAGAGAAAGAATAAAGAAACAAGAGTTTAGGTCTTGGGTAATTCATTCAATGGCTGAAAAGTGCAAATCTTTCACATATTCAAGAAGCTTTTAATTGATAAATATTACGAGTCCACTCTAATTATGTTATTCCTCCCTTTCTCAATAACAAATTTACAAATTCTAGATTCATTCTCCCATCTCCTCTATAACATATTACACGTCCCTTACAACATTAGCTAGCTAATGTAAATATCTCATTTGGTCCTCTTCCCTCTTCTAGCATAATCAAAATAGAGAGAGTATCGGGATCGGGAAGGTGTGAATATCGGCAGAGGTTAGAAGCTATCACCTAGCTGGATGGAGTATTAAGACCGATTCGGAGTGCCAAAGAAAGGTATATGGAGGGTAGACTTGCTTATCAGCCGAAAGAGAGAGAAGGAAGAAAAAAACGAGAAAGAGTGAAGAAAAAAAATCCTCATCATCTTCCTGTTTAAAAGCTTCAGATCCGTCTACATTTTTAACTAGGTACACGAGTCAAATTATCAAAAATCTAATTATTTAAACAGCAAAACTAAGGCATGGTTGTATTGTGGGATACTTCAAAGGAACAATTAGGCCACAACCTGCACTATCTCACATGATATCCTCGTCTAAGGCAGACGTGAAAATCTTACCCCACATGTTACAGTATTGAAAGAAGGAAAGGAATGATAAAGTTAAAGTCTTGCTCATGCTCAAGCACAGAAAAACTAGTCCAAGAACCTTACTCGTCCACAGTCGCGGGCCAGCTTGCACTTCACCTCAATAATCTGACAGGACAATACAACTTACCATATAACATTTGGGCACCAATTGCCAAGGAAAATCACAGACGTCCTTTAGTAATAAACACATTTCAATAGAAACGTCAAATCTAGGTATCTTTAGACACTCGTATTAAAACTACTTCAACAATGCCCAATAATTCAACACATTTTCCAAACACAACAACAGATTTTACCTGGAATAGGGCGCACAATCTGGAAGATAGATAAGTTGCAAAAAAAAAAAAAAAAAAAAAACATTTCAATCACCAAAAAGAACAAAAGAAGTAAATTGAGTATTGTAAGTTAGGAACAAGAAATGCAAAGCAAACCTATCAGACGTAATTTCCGAAAATTTCTTAGGAGTCCAAGACATCAACAAATTCCCAACACAAAGCAAGCTGCCCTCATAATCCACTCCATTCACAGTGAACCCCGTCTCAGTATACCTTAAATCCCCGCATAAAAGAGTCAAAGATATAAAATTGAGGAAAGAAATCGATGCAAAAGACAAAAAGGAGAAGTTAGGGCAGTACCGTTGAAAACGAAGCTGATCTTCAGGGACATTGTCGATGAGATTGATCTGATCGTAAAGTGAAAAGGCACGTCTCAACGACGGAAGAGGCTGGCTGAAACCAGGCTTCCGGCGATCATTTTTAAGGGTTCTAATTAGATTAGGCAGCGTCGCCACCGCTTTCATCCTTGCCGCCATTTTTCTCAGGCCCTCTGTCCCTGTCCCGGAGTTTCGCCCCCAAATCCCTTTTTCTCTTTTACTTTTCTTCTTTAGGACATCAACTTTGATATAATTGCATTTTTCATTTAGTGTTTTGCGAAAGAAATCGAGCAGTAGCTTTGGTGGTCCCGTGGGACACCTACAAGGTAAACATCCCAATACAACCTAACAATTTATCCCCTCATTCCATTCAATCCATCTTTCAGTTACTTCAAAACATAAAGTTCTTTCTCTCGACGTCCTAACAGTCAACTTATCTCACTTTAGTCATATGTCTGTCAATAATATACTAATACGTCAGTCAATTAAACTATACAGTCAATACACCCCTTAGTTCACCAGCACAAACCACAGTTCAGTATAATCCACATCCAACCGAAACAAATTCACTAGTTCACATCCAAATCTTTATACAGCACAATCTATTAATATCATCATGTACACATAAGCATAATTTCAGTCATTCACATGTATACTTTCGGCAATCCACATCAATTCACACGTCAATGTATATATATATGTTTCCAGTCAAATACAACATACACTAAACATTTAGTCTACAACCAAACATGTACATCTTAATCATCATCCATACAGTCCAACACAACTCAAAAACTTTAGGTGAGTCCAGTAGAAAGTCCCTTACCTCAAAGTTGGGGAAGCTCCTTAATCAACTAACGTCCTCGAAACAATCCTAAGCACAACAACACAAAATTCAATTACTTTCACGATACATATCTCACTTACTTTCCTCAACGTAAGTTCCAACTCACCGACATATTGGCGAACTGAACCCTCAACAACTCACAAACTGGTTGTGAATGTAAGGGAGCCTAACGTTACTCCCAACACCTCAACGCACGACTGTCGAACTCGCAGCAAAAATCCTAAGTGTGGGTCGGTCAGCGGTCGGCCAAAGGGAACGTGGCGGCTGGGCTTCACGGATGGAGACCGTCGCGAACAGACCGCGAATCTGAATGGTTACAGCAAATCTGAACGGTTACAGCAACTAGTCGGCCGACGTCGATAGCAGGTGGAGCGGCAGTTGTGAGCGGGGAGCGTGGCGGTTACTGGTTCACGCGGCGGCCTTGGCTTCAACGGAGACAGAACCGGCTGAGACGGCTGGACAGCGGCGGAAGAGCAATGGCTGCAGCGGCGGAAGGTCTTGCGGTACAGATCTGGACGGCGGCCGCAAGGTGACGCGTACGGCTGCCTCGCGAACTGGCCGATGGTTGCAGCGACGTCCGGCTGGGTTTGGACGGAACGGAGAGGAGAAGAGAAGATGGAGATGGCCGGCGGCGGTTGCTGTGCGAACGGATGGGGCGGCTGGGCTGCGGCGGGAAGAAAACGGAAGGGAAAAGATCGGTGGGAGTCGCGGCGCACGGCGGAAGAAGGAAATAGGGGCGGCGGTTGCTGGGCTGTGACGCAGATCTGGACTGGGTAGTGGTCACGTGGCGGCCGACGGCTGCTGCGAACGGAAGAAGAAGAGGAATGGAGGTCGGCCGGTGGCGGTTGCTGCGCTGCGAACGGGGAGAAGGGGAAGGGCGCACGGCGCACGGGAGGAGAAGAGAAGAGAAGAGAAGAGAAAAGAAAAGAAAAAGAAAAAGAAAAAGAAAAAAAAGAAAAAGAAGAAAGAAAAGAAACAAGAAAAAAAATAATAATAATAAATTTCTTTATTATTATTATTATTATTTTTAAATTAATAAAAATAATATATATACCTTTCCTTTTTTGTTTTCTTTTTCTTTTGGGGCATTACATGGCGGTTACTGCTTCACACGGTGGCTCGGCTTCGACGGAAACAGAACAAGACGCGGAAACGGTTTCAGCGGCGGTGAGGCTGTGCACGGCGACGCAAATCTGGACCGGGCAGCGGCGGAAGGGCAACGACGCGGTCTTGCGGTGCAGATCTGGACGGCGGCAGATCTGGACGCGTACGGCTGCTTTGCAAACTGAAGAGAAGAGGAGAAGGGTCGCGACGCTCGGCTTCAGTAGGGGAGACGCGGCGGTTTGCGGCAGGGCTGCGGACGGAAGAAGAAAATGGAAGGGAAGGGAGGCGACGGTTTGCGGCGGGGCTGCGAACGGGAAGGAGAAGAGGAATGGAGGTCGGTCGGTGGCGGTTTTGCTTCGCGAACGGAGAGAAGGGGAAGGATGGGGCGGCTGGGCTGCGGCGGAAAGAAAGACGGAAGGGAACGGCGGAAGGAAAAGAGAAAAGAGAAGGAAAGGAGAAGGAGACGGTGGAGTCGTCGTGGCGTACGGGAGGAAGGAGAAGAGGCGCGGCGGTTGCGGCTGGGGAGAAGGGGAAGGACGCACGGGGAGGAAGAAGGAAATAGGGAAAAGAAAGAAAAAGGAAAAAGAAAAGAAAAGGAAAAAAGAAAAAAATTTTAACCCTAACATTCTATGACAGTTAATAACTGTCACGAAAAGTGTTTTCCGAAAAATTCCGTCTTTTCCTGCCAAAAACGCGAAATTTTATATTTCGTGACAGTTTTTTTTTCTTCCATTCATTTTTTGAGATATATAACTGTCATTGTAGGGTAGTTTTCTTCTAGTAAATGTACATAGACTTATTGTTCAAAGTATTGGCACAGTGACAACCTACCTAGGATATCCAAACAACTCATGTACGGACACCGGCTGCAAGTGTTTAGATCCCAGTTGCGGGAGTTTAGGCCCCAATTGTAGCATATAACCTACTTGATATGCTTTCAGCAGAAGCCAAACACTTGAGGGATTTCAGGAAGTATAACCCTCGGACTTTCGATGGATCCTTGGCAAACTCCACCAAGGCGCAGATGTGGTTGAGTTCGGTGAAGACTATCTTTCGTTACATGAAGTGCTCCAATGACCAAAAAGTTTAGTGCGTCGTGTTCTTACTAACTGATAGAGACAGAGGCTAGTGGAAGTCCACATAGAGGATGTTGGGTGGAGATATGAGTCAGATCACCTAAAAGTAGTTTAAGGAGAATTTTCATGCCAAATTCTTCTTCGTGTCAAGAGTTCTTAAAGTTGGAGCAAGGCAATATGGCCATAGAGGAGTATGATCAAGACTTCGATGTGTTATCCCGATTTGCACCTGAGTTAGTGAGAACTGAGACTGAGAGAGTTGACAAGTTTGTCAAAGGCATTAAGTAGGAGATCCAGGGTTTCGTTAGAGTCTTTAGACTAGCTACCTAAGATGATGCACTACACATGACAGTGGATTTGAGTTTGCATGAGAGGATAAAGATGGCCAAGGCTGTAGAGAATGGTCCAATTGTAGGGTAGAAAAGGAAGGCTTAGCAGTAGCCTACAGTAGCACCACAAAGGAATTTGAGATTAGGTGGTTTGTTCCAGCAGCTTAGACAGTAGGTTGTTGAGGCAGGCAAAACCTTGAAGGAAGTATACATGTGTTCTAATTGTGAAAGGTCTCATTCAGGTCATTGCCTAATAGGAAGTAGTATATGCTACAAGTGTAGGCAACCTGACATATATATAGCTGATAATTACCCTCAGAAATAGTTTGAACCTATCTCGAACTAGACTTCTACATCTCGATAGGGGTGAGTTTTTGCCACTAATCAACAGGAGGCTGAGAAAGCTTACACAGTGGTGATAGGTACACTTCTAATCTTGGAGCACGTTGCTTTATTATTATTTGACTCAGGGTCCTCTCATTCTTTTATATCGCCAATTTTTGTTCAACATATGAGTTTACAAGTAGAACCCTTGAGTTATATGTTATTTGTCTCTACTCCATCTGGAGAAATTATGTTGTCGAAAGGAAAGATAAAAACATGTTAAATAGAAATAGCATATATGTTTTAGATGTAACTTTATTAGTATTACACATGCAAGACTTTGATGTAATATCGGGCATGAATTGGCTATCTGCTAACCATGCAAACATAGATTATTCTCGCAAGGAGGTAGTTTTTAACCCTCATGAGGCGACTAGTTTAAAGTATAAGGGGGCGGGGACTGTGGCCTACCCAAAGTTATCTCAACCATGAAGGCCAGTAAGTTGTTCAACCAAGGTACTTAGAGTATCTTGGCTAGTGTTGTAGATACCAGAGAGCCCGATGTATCCTTATCATCTGAATGAATGGTAAGGAAATACCCCGATGTTTTTTTAGAAGAGCTTTCAAGACTTTCTCCTCACAAAGAGGTTGATTTTGCTATTGAACTGAAACCAGGCATTGGTCCCATATCGAGAGCTCCATACAGAATGGCTCCAGCTGAGCTGAAGGAGTTGAAGGTCTAGTTGCAAGAATTATAGGACAAGGGCTTTATTCGATCTAGTATGTCACCTTGGGGAGCACCGACATTATTTGTGAAGAAGAAAGATGGGTTGATGTGTCTTTGCATTTACTATAAAAAGCTTAATAAGGTGATAGTCAAGAACAAATATTCATTGCCCAGGATTGATGGCTTGTTTGATCACTTTTAGGGAGCCACTGTGTTCTTTAAGATCAATTTACGATCAGGATATTACCAATTGAGGATTAGAGACAGTGATATTCCCAAGACTGCCTTTTCAGATATGGACATTACGAGTTTATTGTGATGTCCTTTGGCTCGACAAATGCTCCTGGTGTATTTATGGATTTGATGAATAAGGTGCTTAAGGATTTCTTAGACACTTCTGTGATATTTTTTATTGATCACATCTTGGTTTACTCCAAGACAGAGGCTGAGCATGAGGAGTATTTGCATAAGGTATTAGAGACTCTTCGAGCCAATAGGCTATATGCCAAGTTTTCCAAGTGTGAGTTTTGACTGAAGCAAGTTTTGTTCCTTGGCCATGTAGTGTCCAGTGAAGGAGTTATTATAGACCCAGCAAAGATTAAAGTTGTTACCATTTGGCCTCGACCTTGTACAGTCAGTGAAGTTTAAAGTTTTTTGGGTTTAATAGGTTATTACAGAAGGTTCGTGGAAGGCTTCTCTTGTATAGCTAGTCCGTTGACCTAGCTAACCAGGAAGGGGAATCCTTTTGTTTGGAGCCCAGCATGTGAGAGCAGTTTCCAGGATCTTAAACAGAAACTTGTTACTACACCAGTCCTTATAGTGCCAGATGGATCTGGGAGTTATGTGATTTACAGCAATGCCTCTTAGAAAGGATTGAGTTGTGTATTGATGCAATAAGGTAAGGTGGTTGTTTATGCCTCTCCTCAGTTGAAGAGTCATGAGCAGAACTACCCTACACATGATTTAGAGTTTGGCAGCAATAGTTTTTGCACTTAAGATTTGGAGGCATTATTTATATGGTGAGAAGATTCAGATCTTCATTGACCATAAGAGCTTGAATTGGTCAAGGACTTAAATATGAGATAAATATGAGATAGCGCGGATGGCTCGAGTTAGTCAAGGACTATGATCATGAGATCGTGAGTTAGTAGGAAGGTATCATACTCTGTAGCACTCATTACTAGTCAGGTTCCTTTGCACAGAGATCTTGAGAGAGCTAAGATTGCATTTTTAGTAGGAGAAGTCACCTCACAGTTAGCTCAGGTGTCAGTACAACCAACTTTGAGGCAGAGAATTATTATTGCTCAGCTCACTGATCCTTATTTGGTTGATAAGCGATGCTTAACAGAAGTAGGGTAAGCTGAGGAGTTCTCTTTATCCTCTGATGATGGACTCATGTTCGAGAGACGGTTATGTGTGCCAGCAGACAGTGTAGTTAAGACAGAGTTGTTGGTTGAGGCCCATAATTCTCCACTTTCTATGCATCCAAATAGTACAAAGATGTATAAATATTTAAAACAAGTTTACTGGTGGAAAAATATGAAGAGGGAAGTGCCAGACTTTGTCAATAAGTCTCTAATTTGCTAACAGGTGAAGACACTAAAACAGAAGCCAACAGGTTTTTTGCAACCTTTGAGTGTGCCGGAATGAAAGTGGGAGAATGTGTCTATAGATTTCATTTTAGAACTGCCAAGGTCTCTGAATGGTTATAAAGTAATTTGGTTTATTGTTGACAAGCTCACGAAGTCAGCCCATTTCATCTCAGAGAAGTCCACTTGTACTGCCAGTAAGTGGGCACAGTTGTATATGACCGAGATAGTGAGACTACATGGAGTGCTCGTGTCAATTGTTTCTGATAGAGATGCCTATTTTACTTCCAAGTTTTGGAAAGGACTTCAGGCTGCCATGGGCACGAGATTGGACTTTAGTATAACTGTTCACCCTTAGACTGATGGTTAGACAGAGCGTTTGAGCCAAATTTTGGAGGATATGTTCCGAACATGTGTGCTAGAGTTTTCAGGAAGTTGGGACTCCTATTTGCATTTGATGGAGTTCGCTTATAATAACAGTTAGCAGGCTACCATTGACATGACATCATTTGAAGCTCTGCATGGTAAGTGTTGTAGATTCTCTGTATGTTGGGGTGAAGTTGGTGAGTAGAGGATGTTATGTCCCAAGCTAGTTCAGACCACCAATGAGGCCATACAGAAGATTAGAGCCCGCATGTTGACAGCGCAGAGCATACAGAAGAGTTACGCCAATGAACAACGTAGGGATCTTGAGTTTGATGTAGGGGACATGGTTTTTGTAAAGGTAGCACCTATGAAGGGTGTTATGAGGTTTGAGAAGAAGGGAAACCTGAGTCCACGTTTCGTAACTCATCATTTGGCATTGCCTCTGTCATTGTCTGCAGTTCATGATGTATACGATGTATCCATGCTGAGGAAGTGTGTAACAGATCCAACACATATAGTTGATTATGAGTCATTGCAAATCAATGAGAACTTGAGCTATGAGGAGCAACCAGTTGAGATTTTGGCAAAAGAAGTTAAGTTGCTTCATAACAGGGGAATTAATTAATGTTCTTTATCAAAACCACGAGGTCGAAAAAGCTACTTGGGAGAGAGAGGACAACATGAGAGCTCATTATCCCGAGCTATACAAGGATTAGAACTTTCAAGGACGAAAGTTTCTCAAAGGAGGGACATAATCTTATTTTTAAAGTATCTTAATTTAATTTAATTTATGATGGATTTAGTCTAGTGTTATAATTTTTTAGAATTGTTTGTTTTGTTGAAATTGTGATTAATTAAATGTTCAATGGAAGATTATTTAATTAATTGTATTATTGGAAATTTTGGTGAGATTTAAGATTATTGGCTAATTATATAAGTAAATATAATAAACTAAGTCATGGAAGGGTAAGAATAATTTATTATTGACTTTTTTAGGAAAGATATTTTTGAGCGAGAGAAAATAGTTATATTGTGGAAAATATAATTATTTTGAAAGATATTGTATTCTTGGGAAAAATAAAAAGTTTGGTTTGATGAGGAGACAGAGTATAATTTAATTGAGTTAACTTGTTAATTGGAAATGGAAAAGGAATAATGATAATAATAATAAATATCATCATCATTATTATATATAATTAACCCTCGTGAAACGTGCAAAGAAAAGAGAACTATTCATCATCTTTTTCCTTCTTCACAAACCCTAGTCGTCACTGAACCCATTGCAAGGATCATCACTCATCGTTTGTGGACACTATCATTCCTCCTCCGTTCGCGTACAGGTGAAGTTGAGGTGTCTCTTTCTTTTTATTTATTTTTCGCACGTTTTTGTCAAGCCTCATTGTCGGCAAGTTCTGTCTCGTGCCACCAAAATCTCATCGCAGGCAGCAGTCGAACGAACCTTTTGCCTGACCAAGCCGATATGTGCATCACCGAGTCGATTCTCCACTTCTTCACAAGTTGCCCTCAACTCTGCTAATTTTTCCTCTCTTTGCGAGTAGTGCGCCCAAGCTAACCGTCGAGCCGATTCTCCTTCTGTCAAGTTGTGTGAGCCATTTCTACCTTAGTCCAAGCCAAGTTACTTTTTGGTATCTCTTGAGCCTTTTGGGTGAATTTGTGTTGGGTTTGGTACGTCCAAATGAATATTCTTTGGATCTTAAATAAGTTTACAAGAGAATGAGTTGAATTACTTTTGCTCGAAGGTTCAAGTGTTAATTTGAGGATTTGAAACTGCAAATTTTTTCATTCAAGGTTGTGTTGGATTCAACCTTCGTCTTGGGGTAAGTTTGGATGCTTAATTAAATAGTTGCATGATGGTTGACAAAATTAACAATTTTAATTTTGTTTATGTTTAGGCCTGACTTAATTGAGAATTGACTGTCAGGAAGGGACTATATTTTCACTATATTTTCAACTAATTAATCTCCAGGTAAAAGATTCTACTACTAGCCTCTTACATTATGTTTTACCTTAGTATGCATTAACATAGTTATGATGCATGTGATGTGACTGTTAAGGATGTTAGATAATGATAGCAACATAGAAAATCGTTATGTATGACTGAGATATGTGATGACCATGATATGTTATGAATGAGATATACTATGGTTGAGATATATTACGATTAAGATATGATATTTATGTTATGCTATATGTATATGCTATGATGTTCTGTTAGCTTTACTTGTTAGAGTCGTACCATGTAGGTGTCCCTCGGGATCACCACCTATTTATGTATTTGTGGTTAGGTTTGATGTGTGATTCGACAAGATCACTTACAACTTGACTCTTCTTTAGGGTGATTCCTTCTGCTTCACCAAGAGCCCATATATGTCCCTACGAGATCACTAGATAGGGTGATTTCAGTAGAATAATATATATGTGGTACTTTCTTATAGGAGGACTTTAACGTAAAATTAACAAACACGTAGTGGGACTAATAGTGGATCCCTTACTAAGTATAAATTTAGACTAACTCATTTCTAGATTTAATTTTTCAGGCAAAGATAGAGGTAAAGGCAAGTTAGCGAATGACAAGAAGTGACCATGGTTCTCCATAGGGGACAATTTATGTTTTATTTAGCATTTATATTTTCAATATTAAATTTTCATAAACTTATTTCAGAACCCATATTTACTTTTAGATATATATTTTTATTTTAAATAGGGCCCAAACTAATATTTTATTTATTGTTTTCTTTACATACTTTACTTATATTTTATGAATAAATATTTGAAGTGTTTGTTTTAAAACTTAGTATTTTCTTTGATTTAAATAAAAAGTCTTTATTTGTTTTAGTAGTAATGACCTCAACTTAGTATAAAGAGTTGGGTCGTTACACTTTCGAGTTATGTAGAGGATGTAAACCTAGTTAAGTCACTCCATAATTTGGGGTTGTCCAGCACACGTTTTAGTGTCAAATTCTAAGAAGTTGGACTCTCGTTCAAGGTTATGTCAATTTTTTGGTTATCCTAAAGAAACGAGAGGTGGTCTATTCTTCGATCCACAAGAAAACAAAGTGTTTATATTGACAAAGGCTACTTTCTTGGAAGAAAACAACATGATCGATCATAAACCATGAAGCAAATCAAAATTAAGTGAAGCTACTAATGAATCAACAAGGGTTGTTGATGAAGTTGGTCCCTCATCAAGAGTTGAGGAAACCAACACATCCGATTAGTCTCATCCTTCTCATACTGATGTAGACAAGGACTAATAGGTTAAAACCATGGAATCTATGTACTTCAATTCAGTATGAGAGCTTGTAGATCTACCTGAAGGGGTGAAACCCATAGGGTGCAAATGGATCTATAAGAGAAAGAGAGATTCAGCTGGGAAGGTACAAACCTTCAAAGCTAGACTTTTAGCAAATGGGTATACCCAAAGGGAAGGGATTGACTACGAGGAAACTTTTTCTCTGTTGCTATGTTAAAGTCTATCAGGATTCTCTTGTCCATAGTCACTTTTTATGATTATGAAATATGACAAATGGATGTTAATACTGTTTTTCTAAGTGGAAATCTTGAAGAGAGTATCTTTATGTCTCAGCCTGAGGGGTTCATAGACCATAAACAGACATAGACCACTGTTACTAATGGATCGTTTAGATTTGGTACAATATTGTTTAGACTAAATAAAAGATCGTTTATGTTGGGATTTATGTCCTAAAACTCGTAGATTGTAAATATAATCCATTAATCGTTGTTAATAACATGTTATTATTGTAATAATTGTTATTGGTTATAATATTAGTTGTCTTAATAACTCAAATCAAACAAACTAACATCCTAAGTTGTTTAATGAATCTTAAACAGTATGTAGAGACATATAGGGATAAAGGTTCAAGATCAACTTAAAGGTTCTATAGTACAAGGATAAGGCTGAATACCTAATCCTGGTAACACTATGAATATGGCTCACTTTGTATTTGATACAAACACAATGATTCAACGCGTTTGTGTAGTTGACATACGAGTGACGGTATCTTATGCAATAAGTTTACATAAGATCAGACGGCAAAATAATAACTACTAGATGAAACTCTGTTTACTAGTCAGGTTTTTATTCATTAGGATGACCTAGGTAACTTAGTTTTAATTGTAACGCCCCAACTTTTCTAGAAGGTTGAGGTCATTACTATTTAAGTAAATATAGATTTTTTTTAATATACAAGAAAATAAATTAAAATTTGAGGAAAAACTTTAAATAATAAGTAGTTAAAATAACTGATCAAAATACCAGTTTGGGCCCAAAAATAGAAGAAATACATAAAGTAATTGAACCAGAGTTCTGAAATAAACCTATGAAAATATAACTATTGAAATATAAATGCGGAAGAAAACTGAATTGATCCCTATGGCGATCTATGATCACTTCTTATCATTCGCTATTATGCCTTTGCCTCTACCCTTACCTGAAATTAAACATTTAAAAGAGTGAGTATAAATTTATACTTAGTAAGAGACCCATAGTGGTCTCACTATGTGTCTGTTAACCTTTCGTTAGAGTCCTGTAACATGGTACCGCATACTATTACGCTCCCGAACGCATACTATCAAGTGGTTCCGTAGGGACACATCTAGGCTCTCGGTGAACCCGAAGGAATCATCCTATAGGAGAGTCAGACTGTAAGTGATCTCGTCGAATCACATCTCAAACAAGTCACACATGCATACATAGGTGGTGACCCTGATGGACCCCCATACGGTACAACTCTAATAGGCAAAACTAACAGAACACTATAGCCTATACATGTTTATCATAAGATCAACATCTTAGCTCAATTACACATAACTCAAAAGTAACATATTTGATTATAGCATGCCTCAACAAATAATACTATATCTAAATCATAATATGGTTTTCAAAGTAACTATTTATACGACCATCTCAAACAACATAATTCAACTCATTCCAGTGCTAACTCATTTTAGACCCAAAACAATAATTATTTGGGTGTACCAAACCCAACGAGAATTAAGCAAAAACTCACCAAGGGCTTAAATATGTTGCAGACGACTAAAACTGAAGGTGGCTCGACTAACAACACTTCAGCTCGAGTCTTGAGACTCACGGCTGGCATACGACTCACACAGGAATGGCTCGGTTGCGCGTGGCTCGCGTATGGCTTACACGAAATGGCTCGGATCCACAGAGATGACTCACGAGGCTCGGTGAAGGAATACGACTCGAACTAACATGACTTGGACATGTGGCTCGCAAAAAGAAAACTTTCACAGCTTGCATCCTTCACTGTCAAGCACGATGATGTCCGGCGGTGCTGTGCGAGTGGAGGCAACGACGGGTGATGGTTTCGACGGAAGAAAGGGTTCTGACCGATGATGTGGAGGAGGAACGCACAGAGGAAGACAGGGGTCGTTCGACGGTTCGATGCAACACGCGTCGACACGGCTGGAGAGAAACGAACGGTTGTGCTTCGTGACCGTGACGCTTCGACTATGCGACTGTGACAGGGACTCTCTCACCGGAGTGCTGCATTCGATGATGGCTGGAGGAGCGGGGCGACAGCTACTCTAGGGTTAAATGGTGAAGAAGAAAGAGTGGGGTGGAGAAGATGAGCACGAAATACGAGAGAGACTTATTTAATATATACAATAATAATAAGTATTATTATTATTATTGTCATTATCTTTATTATCATTATTTAATTTCCCCAACGAACTCATTTTTTTCTATTTCAATTAATTTTTCTCTTTCTTCATTACTAACTCAATCCATCATCAATAACTTCTCTCGTTTCCTTAATAATTATATTATCCCATAATATAATTATTCCTATTCGTCTATAACTTTGCTTATACCCATAAACAATAATTACTCATAATACTTTCAACTTTACAAATTTAATTTACCAACCAATCAATCCAAAAATTACCACTTTAACAAAATGATTTCAAATTTCAGAATTAACCACATATCATTCCAACGCACTTAACTTCCACAAATCAAATAATTTCACACATAACACCCAATTTTTTTTAATATAACCCACATTAAAGTTAACTTACTAGTTTTGGGGGGTTGTAATCTTTCCTCCTTTGAGAAACTTTCGTCCTTGAAAGATCTAATCCTCGAATAGCTCGGGATAATGCGCTCTCATGTTGTCCTCTTTCTCTCAAGTAGCTTCCTCAACCTCGTGGTTTCGCCACAAAACCTTGACCAATGTAATTCCTCTGTTACAAAGCAGTTTAACTTCCTTAGCCAAAATCTCAATTGGCCGCTCCTCATAGCTTAAGTTGTCGTTAATTTGCAACGGTTTGTAGTCGACTATATGTGAGGGATCTGCCACATACTTCCTCAGCATGGAGACATGAAACACATCATGAACTGCAGATAATTGCGGAGGCAAGGCCAAATGATAAGCTACAGGGCCAATCCTTTCAAGAATCTCAAACGACCCTACAAAACGTGGACTCAACTTCCCTTTCTTCTCGAATCTTAGAACACCCGTTATAGGTGCTACCTTCAAAAAAATCATGTCTCCTACGTCAAACTCAAGATCCCTACGTCGTTCATCAGCATAGTTCCTCTGTCTGCTCTGTGTTGTCAATATGCGAGCTCTAATTTTCTGTGTGGCTTCGTTCGTGGGTTGAACTAGTTCAAGGCCTAACATTCTCTACTCACCAACCACACCCCAACAAACCGGGGATTTACACCTTTTACCATACAAAGCTTCAAACGGTGTCATGCCAATGGTAGCTATTATAGGCGAACTCCATCAAGTTCAAGTGGGAGTCCCAACTCCCTAAGAACTCCAACACACAAGCTCGCAACATATCCTCCAGAATCTAATTCAAACGCTCTATCTGACCATCAGTCTGAGGATGAAAAGTTGTACTAAAGTCCAATCTCGTGCCCATGGTAGCCTGAAGTCCTTTCTAGAACTTGAAAGTAAAACGGGCATCTCTATCAAAAACAATGGATACCGATACCCTATGCAACCTCACTACTTCAGTTATATACAATTGTATGGGTTGCCCGGGATTCAAACCCAGAACTTGTGCCCACTTACTGGCAGTATAAGTGGACTTCCCTGGAATGAAGTGTGCTGACTTCGTGAGTCTGTCAACAACCCATATCACTGTATAACTCTTCAGGGTCCTAGGTAGTCCAGAAATGAAGTCCATAGATACATTCTTCCACTTCCACTTTGGCACACCCAAGGGTTGTAACAACCCTGCTGGCTTTTGTCTTGGTGCCTTCACCTTCTGGCACACCAGACATTTACTAACAAAATCTGCCACCTCTCTCTTCATATTTCTCCACTAGTAAACTCGCTTCAAATCCTAGTACATCTTTGTACTGCCTGGATGCATAGAAAATGGGGAACTATGGGCCTCAGTCAACAACTCGATCTTAACTGTATTGTCTGCTGGCACACATAATCGTTTGTCAAACACGAGTCCCTCATTAGTGGATATAGAGAACTCCTAAACTTGCCCTCCTTCTACTAAGCGGCGCTTATCCACCAAATAAGGGTTAGTGAGCTGGGCAATAATAATTCTCTGCCTCAAAGTTGGCTGTAATGACAATTGAGCTAACTGTGAGGTAACTTCCCCTACTAAAATTACAAGCTCAGCTCTCTCAAGGTCTCTATGCAAATGAACCTGCCTAATAATGAGTGCTGCAGAATGTGATATCTTCCTACTAAGAGCATCAACTACCACATCCGCCTTACCTGGGTGGTATAAAATCTCATAGTCATAGTCTTTAACCTACTCGAGCCATCTTCGCTACCTCAAATTCAACTCCTTCTGAGTGAAGAAGTACTTCAAGCTCTTATGGTCGGTGAAGATCTGAATCTTCTCACCGTATAAATAGTGCCTCCAAATCTTTAGTGCAAAAAACTACTGCAGCCAACTCTAAATCATGTGTAGGATAGTTTTGCTCATGACTTTTCAACTGACGAGAAGCATAAGTAACCATCATATCTTGTTGCATAAAAAAGTAACCCATTCCTTTCTTAGAGGCATCATTGTATATCACATAATTACCAGATCCATTAGGCACTGTAAAAACCGATGCAGTAACGAGTTTTTGCTTGAGATTCTAGAAACTGCTCTCACACGCTGGACTCCAAACAAAAGGAGTCCCCTTCCTGCTTAGTTGGGTCAAAGGACTAGCTATATGAGAGAACCCTTCCACAAACCTCCTGTAATAACCTACTAAACCTAGAAAATTTCGAACTTCACTAATTGTAGAAGGTCGAGGCCAATTCGTAACGACTTCGATCTTTGCTGGGTCCACAGAAAGTCCCTCACTGGATACTACATGACCAAGGAATGACACCTGCTTCATCCAGAACTCGCACTTGGAAAACTTGGCATACAACCTATTGGCTCGAAGGGTCTCGAACACCTGATGCAGATGCTCCTCATGCTCAGCCTCTGCCTTGGAGTAAACCAAGATGTCATCAATAAAAACTATCGCATAAATGTCTAAGAAATCCTTAAACACCATGTTCATCAATTCCATAAATGCAGCAAGAGCATTTGTCAAGCCAAAGGACATTACAATAAACTCATAATGTCCATAACGAGAACGAAAGGTCGTCTTAGATATCATTGTGCCTAATCCTCAACTGGTGATATCCCAAACGTAAACCGATCTTAGAGAACATCGTGGCTCTCTGTAGCTGATCAAATAGCTCCTCATTTCTAGGCAATGGATATTTGTTCTTAACTGTCACCTTATTAAGCTCTCTATAGTCAATGCAAAGACGCATTGACCCATCTTTCTTCTTCACAAACAACATTGGTGCTCTCCAAGGTAACACACTAGGTCGAATAAAACCCTTGTCCAGCAATTCCTGCAACTAGACCTTCAGCTCCTTCAGTTCTGCTGGCGTCATTCTGTATGAGGCTCTCGATATGAGACCAGTACCTGGTTCGAGCTCTATGGCGAAGTCAACCTCTCTGCGGCGCGGAAGTCCTAGAAGCTCCTCTGGAAAAATATCGAGATACTTCCCTACCACTAGCTCAGATGATAAAGATACTTTAGGCCCTCTAGTGTCCATAACACTAGCCAAGATACTCCAAGTACCCTGGTCGAGCAGCTTACTAACCTTCATGGCTGAGATAACTTTAGGTAGAACCACAGTCCCTGCCCCCTTATACTTAAAACTAGTTACCTCAAGAGGGTTAAAAACTACCTCCTTGCGGGAACAATCTATGTTTGCATGGTTAGCGGATAGCCAATCCATGCCTAATATTACATCAAAATCTTGCATGTCCAATACTAATAAAGTTACATCTAAAACATGCTCTGCTACTTTTATCTAACATGCTTTTATCTTTTCTCTCGACAACATAATTTCTCCAGATGGAGTAGAAACAGACAACAGGTAACTCAGGGGTTCTACTTCTAAATTCATATGCTATACAAACACAGAGGATATAAAAGAATGAGAGGACCCCGAGTCAAATAATACTAAAGCCAGGTGTTCCAAGATTGGGAGTGTACCTGTCACCATTGTGCCAACTCTCTCGGCCTCCTGCCTATTAGTGACAAAAACTCTCCCTTGATGGGGGTGGGGAAGTCTAGTTCGCAACAACTCCGAATGACTTCTGAGGGCACTTATCAGCTAGATGCCTAAGTTGTCTGCATTTGTAACATACTCCACTTCCTGCTAGGTAACGACCCGAGTGAGGTCTTCCATAATTAAGAGTCATGAATAGTACCTTCAAGGTTTGGCCTGTCTGAGTAGCTTGTTGTCAGTGCCGTTGGAACAAACCATTGATCTCAAATTCCTTTGTGGTGCTACTATAGGCTGCTGCTCAGTCTTCCGTTTATGTCCCGAAGTTGGCCCCTTCTCTACAGCCTTGGCCAACATCGTCCTCTCATACAAACTCAGGTCTACTGCCATGCGCAGCGCATCAGCTTGGGTGGTTGGTCTAAGGACGCGAACGAAACCCTAGATCTCTGACTTGAGACCTTTGACGAACTTGTTAGCTCTCTCAACCTCGGTTCTCACTAAATCGAGTGCAAACTGGGATAACACATCGAACTTCGGATCATACTCTTCCATGGTCATGTTACCTTGCTCTAGTTTTAGGAACTCTGGCACTTGGCCTCTCTCACTGTGGCAGAGAAGAATTTGGCATAAAAGTTCTCCTTGAGCGGCTCCCAGGTGATCTTACTTATATCTCCACTCAACATCCTCTCTGTGGACTCCCACCAACCTCTGCTTCTATCAATCAGTAAGTACACAGCGTACTGAATCTTCTGGTCATTAGGGCACTTCATATAACGAAAGATGGTCTCCACCAAACTCAACCACATTTGTGCTTTGGTGGGATCTGCTAAAGATCCATCAAAAGTTTAAGGGTTATACTTCCTCAAGTCCCTCAAGTGCTTGGCTTCGGCTAAAAGCATGCCTGGTAAGTGTTGGGCTACAATTGGGGCCTGAACTCTTGTAGCTGGAATCTGATCACCTACAGCCGATGCCTGAACAAGAGCTGTCTAGGTCTGTGAGGCAGGCTGTCGTTGTGCCATCACTTCAAACAATAAGTCTCTGTACCTTTGCTCCATAGCAGCAAGGTCTGCTTGAGTAACAGGTGCAGTAGGGTTGACAGCTTGTACAGTTGGTTGTTCCCCGGGCTGTCCTCCAGGTTGTGCTTCAGGTTGTCCCGCATGATGGTTACGTCCAGCTCCTCTACCTCCAATACCACCTCTATGAACACTTCTACATGGCAGCATTTTTTTCCTAATTTCCACCATTAAAAGTCTTTTACTACGAGTTCATTCATAACATGCTTACTTATCTAGTTTAATTCATGCAAGGTCATATGCACAATCTTAAATTATATCATAAAAATGTACCTGGCGAGTGACGAAAGATCGTATTAACCATAGGGATAAAATCAAAGACTTACATCGTAAGTCAGTCTACAAAATCTAAAACTTTGACTCTGATACCAACTGTAACGCCTCAACTTTTCTAGAAGGTTTAGGTCATTACTATTTAAGTAAATATAGATTTTTTTTTAATATACAAGAAAATAAATTAAAATTTGAGGAAAAACTTTAAATAATAAAAATAAATAAATAGTTAAAATAACTAATCTAAATACTACTTTCGGCCCAAAAATAGAGGAAATATACTTAAAGTAATTGAACTGGAGTTCTGAAATAAATCTATGAAAATATAACTACTGAAATATAAATGTGAAAGAAAACTGAACGGTTCCCTATGGCGATCCACGGTCACTTCTTATCATTCGCCAGTTTTCCCTTGCCTCTACCCTTACCTGAAAACTAAACATTTAAAAGAGTGAGTATAAATTTATACTTAGTAAGAGATCCATATTGGTCTCAGTATGTGTCTGTTAACCTAGAGTCATGTAACATGGTACTGCATACTATTGCGCTCTCGAACGCATACTATCCAATGGTCCCGTAGGGACACATTTGGGCTCTTGGTGAACCCGAAGGAATAACCCCATAGAAGAGTCGGGTTGTAAGTGATCCCATCGAATCACATCTCAAACCAGCCACATAGGCATACATAGGTGATGAACCCGAGGGACCCTCATATGGTATGACTCTAACAGGCAAAACTAACAGAACACTATAGCCTATACATGCTTATCATAGCATCAACATCTTAGCTCAGTTACACATAACTCAAAAGTCACATATTTGATCATAGCATGCCTCAACAAAGAATATTATATCTAAATCATAATATGGTTTACTAAGTAACTATTTATACGGCCATCTCAAATAGACATATTATACATCTCTTACTTACACTACTAAACAATACATAACATACATGCAACTTCCAAGTAGGGTTTAGTACGAAAAATCTCTTACCTGGAGATTCACAAAAGAAATAGTACTCCTCTGATTGAGAGTCAAATCCTCACAATAAACTCAGTCCTAAACATGAACAAAATTAAACTTAATAATTTTGTCAATCTATCACTTTACTGTTTAATTAGGCAACCAATTCAATCAAACTTACCCCAAAGATTTAAAGTTGATCTCAATACAACCTTAAATTGAAATTTGCACAATTCAATTCCTCAACCACACCTTAACCTTCAAAAAACATAATACAACTCATTCCAGTGCTAACTTATTTAAGACCCAAAACAATAATTATTTGGGCGTACCAAACCCAACAAGAACTAAGCAAAAACTCACCAAGGGCTTAAATATGTTGCAGACGGCTAAAACTGAAGGTGGCTCGGCTAGCAAGGCTTCGGCTCGGGTCTTGAGACTCACGGCTCGCATACGGCTCACACAGGATCGACTCAGTTGTGTATGGCTCGCGTACGACTTACATGGAACGGCTTGGATCAACAGAGATGACTCACGCGGCTCGGTGAAGGGACACGGCTTGAACTGACGCGGCTTGGACGTGTGGCTTGCGAAAAGAAAATTGTCATGGCTTGCATCCTTGACTGTCAAGCGCGATGATGTCCGGCGGTGCTGTGCAAGTGGAGGCTACGACCGATGATGGTTTCGACAAAAGAGAGGGTTACGATCGACGACGCGAAGGAGGAGCGCACGGCGGAAGATAGGGGTCGTTCGACTGTCCGATGCAACACGAGTCGACACGGCTGGAGAGAAACGAACGGTTGTGCTTCGTGACCGTGATGCTTCGACTATGCGACCGTGACGAGGACTCTCTCACTGGAGTGTTGTGCGCGACGATGGCTGAAGTGGGGCGGCGACTGCTCTAGGGTTGAATGGTGAAGAAGAAAGAGGGGTGGAGAAGATGGACATGAAAAATGAAAGAGGCTTATTTAATATATACAATAATAATAATAATACAGTATTATTATCATTACTATTGTCATTATCTTTATTATCATTATTTAATTTCCCCAACGAACTCATTTTTTTCTATTTCAAATAATTTTTCTCTTTCTTCATTACCGACTCAATATATCATCAATAACTTCTCTCTTTTCCATAATAATTATATTATGAATAATTATATTATCCCATAATATTATTCTTATTCCTCTATAACTTTGCTTATACTGATAAACAATAATTACTCATAATACTTCAAACTTTACAAATTTAATTTACCAACCAATCAATCCAAAAATCACCACTTTAACAATAGGATTTCAAATTTCAGAATTAACCACATATCACTCCAACGTACTTAACTTCCACAAATCAAATAATTTCACACATAACACCTAAAAAATTTCAATATAACACACATTAAAGTTAACTTACTAGTTTTGGGGTGTTATATTGAAATCAATCATTTCCTTCATCCACCTTCATCTACGTTTGTGCCCAGCTCTCACGACCACCATCAAAATATTTTTCTCTCCAGTGAATCGTGTTTGTGAGATAGCCAGATTCAGCATTCACCACCCACAAATCTCCAACTCTGAACCCATTCGGTTAGATACCCACCTAAAATCGGACTGATTCTGATTCAGCAGTCACAACCCACACGTTTCAGCAGTCACCGGTGAACCTATTTGATGAGATATCTGGTGAACCCATTAGTTTGTAGCTTTAAAAAAGATAAACTCTTATACTTTTGTGTACGTTACTCTGAACGCTTTTGTTTACTGTGATGTTCTATGCTAATTTGTATTGTTTTCTAACATATCTTCCAATTGCTAGGAAGAAGTTGCTTAAGTGATTCTTAAAGAAGGGTAAGGAGAGGTAATGATTCATACTCCTTGAAAATTAAATCTGTATTTTTATTTATTTGTATTATCTTTAAGATTTTGAAAAGTTTTTTTTACGCTTGTGTATCCAAAGAATGAATGGATGCTTTCGATTTGTAATTATTGAATTGGTTTGTGCTTCAATATTACAAAATCTTGGAGCATGCATGCATGTATATTTTAATTGATTGTGCGATGATAATATACTCATGCACACGAGTGCACATGCACTTTTTGTATTTAATTGAAGTTTCTCTTCTTTTTTTTTAAGTTGCTCATCGGTCTTTTGTAGATATATTTGGTACTTGGTATATGTTGTCAGTATTTAAGCGTGTCGGAGGGCTTTTTAACACACCTCAAATTGTTAGTAAAAGAAAATCAAACTAATTACTTCCATTCATTTGGAATTATAATGTCATAATGATGGTTAGAAGTTTGTGTTTGGTCTTCGTCGATGGTTTTAATTTGAGATTTGCTTGTTAGTTGATTGAGTGATACGATTACGAGTTTTGTGGTTGTTTGAGTGTATATAGAACTTTTTGGTTGTTTGGGTTTATATAGAACTTGTTAGTACGTTTTTGGAATGTGGATAAAATTTAATTTCTTTTTCATATGTGCTTATTTGATAGTCTTGCTTTATTCTAATTGTTTGGTTGTTGGGTGTATATAGAAATTTACATTAATTATATTTAGTCTTCAACTTTTTAGGTATTATTGTCGATTATAGTTGAGTTCACAAGTGTAAGATTACTTAAATATTCCTTATTGTTTTTTTGACATTTTTTTGTAGATTAAATTGCATCCTTATATAATATGGATAAGCCATGGATGAAAAATAATAGAATGTTAACTGATTATGTTGTTGGGGTTGAGATGTTTATTAAAAATGGGTTGAAACATTCGAAGACATCGAACATCATGACTTGTTCTCGTTTAAAGTGCGTAAATGCAAAGACTTTACATGTGAATACAATTAGAGATCACTTATTATTTTTTAACGGCATCGATAAGTATGAATTTTTCATGGTGAATCACTACCAATGAAGAGAAACAATGAAAGTGTCTTTAGTAGTGCAAGAGAAGAAATTAACGTGGATGATGTTGATGACATAATTGGGATGTTTGATGTTGGTGACATAATTGGGATGTTTGAGGGTGCACACAATTATTTTAATGACCAAGTTAGAAAATTTTGAGAAACTACTAGATGATGCCAAGAAACCATTATATCCTAATTGTAAAATTTTTACCAAAATATCTACATTGATAAAATTATATAATTTGAAAGTTAAATTTGGATGGAGTGAAAAGAGTATCACGGAGTTGTTAAAATTAATTGGTGACATCTTACCTACTCCTAATGAAATCCCTACTTCTACTTATGAAGCAAAAAGATTTTGTGTACTCTTGGAATGAAGTACGAGAAGATACATAAATGTAGAAATGATTGTTCCTTGTTTAGGAAAGAACTCTCTTATGCAAATGTACGCCCCTTTCGTGATGTTATTATTTTTAGATTTTGAGTTTTCACTTATAGTCATCGGATATAGTGTGTTTATTTGATATGTGAATATATATGTGTGTGTGTGTGTGTGTGTGTGTTGGATGATGTGTATTTGTTGTAGTACTTTATGGAAGTGTGAAAAAGTGTGCTGGTATATTATGTGTTGGATCTTATTCATTGCGGGTGAAATAGGAATCCTATTGGTTTGTCATAGAGGACAACATGCATTTATTTGATATGTGAATATATATAGGTGTTGGATTATATGTATTTGTTTAATTCTATATGGAAGAAGTGTGGAAAAGTGTATTTGATGTGTATAAGGTTTGCCATGGAGTAGTAGCTCTAGCATTCTATAGCTAGCAAGCGTGCCAACAATTTTTTTACATTTTTCACAATATACGATGATGAACATTTCCTCTCATAATTCGAGACAAATAATATCGGTTTTGATGTCATAAAAAATGGACAATAATGCAACAATATAATAAAAATAAATTTAAAAATGGGCCAGAAACAAGGTTTTGATGTCGTTTTAAAAATGACATTAAAGGTGTCTTTAATGTCAGTTTAGAAATGACATCAAAGGCCTCTTTAATGTCGGTTTAAAATCAAAATCAAAAGCCAAGGACATTCAAGACCTTCAATAAAACCATCAAAGATATTGATTTTAAATTGACATTAAAGGCCTTTGATGTCGGTTTTAAACCGACATTAAAGAGGCCTTTAATGTCGTTTCTAAACCAACATTAAAGTCAAATCGACATTAAAGGCCTTTTATAATGCTTGCAAAGACGTCAGTTGACAACTGACATTAAAGGCAAAATTTCTTCTAGGGATTTGAGAATTTTTGGATGTGTCATATATGTTCCAATTGCTCTATTACAACGTACTAAGATGGATCCTCAAAGAAGGCTAGAAATATATGTTGGATTCGATTCTCCATAAATTATTAAATATCTTGAAATCTTGAACCTCTTACGGGTCTACATGATTTATTGATTATCATTTTAATTAGACAAATTTTTCAACGTTATAAGGAGAAATTAAAAAAATTGGAAAAAGAAATTACATGAAATGTATCATTATTGTCTCATTTGGATCCTCGTACAGATCAATGTGAACTTGAAGTTCATAAAATAATTCATTTGCAAAATATATATAGCAAATCAGTTACTAGATGCATTTGTAGATGCAAAGAAAGTAACTAAAACACATATCAGAGTTGCAAATGTCTCATAAAAAATTGATATCCCAACATAACAACTTGTCATTAAAGATAAAAATCCTTGAAATAGAAATTGAGTCAATAACTCGATTAAGGATATGGATGTTCCAGAAGAAATCCTATGACACAAAATATCGAAGAAGATAAAACAACTAAGACAGGAAAGAGATGGAATATAATTAATGCAGTTGTTGATAATAGTTTGCACTTGATACTATATTAAAAAATGAAGATCCATAACCAAAATTCGTTGAAGAATGTCGACAGAGAAAAGATTGGTCTTTGTGGAAAGAATCAATTGAGGCAAAATTAAATTCACTTTCAAAATGTCAAGTTTTTGAATCAGTAGTCCAAACAGCAAAAGGTGTCAAACCTGTGGAATATAAATGGATATTTGTGAGAAAAAGAAATGAAGATAATGAGATTACAAGAGATGAAGGAAGATTAGTTGCACAAGGTTTTTCACAAAGACCTGGTATTGACCATGAGGAGACATATTCTCTGATGGTGGATGAAATCACATTAAGATTTTTTATTGGCTTGGTTGTGTATAAAAATTTGGACATGCATCTTATGGATGTAGTCATAACATATTTATATGGATCTCTTGATAATGATATTTAAATAAAAGTTCTAGAAGGATTTAAGATACTTGAAATATATAAATCAAGTTTTCGAGAACTATATTCAATAAAGTTACAGAGATCATTATATGGATTAAAACAATCAATACTAATGTGGTATATAATCATCTGAGTGAATATTTGTTGAAAGAAGGATATCAAAATATTCAAATATGTCCATGCATTTTTATAAATAAATCATAGCCAAGATTTGCTATTATAACTCTATATGTTGATGATTTAAATATAGTCTGAACTCTTGAAGAGCTTTCAAAGACAATAAAATATCTTAAGAAAGAATTCAAGATGAAAGACCTCGGAAATACAAATTTTTGCCTCAGTTTGCAATTTGAGCATTTGGCAGATGAGATATTTGTTTATCAATCAACTTATATTGGAAATTTTTTTTAAAAGACTTTATATGGATAAAGCACATCCATTGAACATTCCAATGCAAGTTCGTTTACTAGATGTAAAGCAATATATATTTCAACCCCGAGTTGATAATGAAGAACTTCTTGACCTATAAGTACCATATCTTAGTGCAATTGTTACACTTATGTATCTTGTTAATAATACAAGACCAGATATTGTATTTTTAGTAAATTGATAACTACATCTTCCTTTGTGGACTTAGAAGCACTGTGGTTTCTTTAAGAAGTTTGAATATAGTCTTTGTTATTGTGTAGAATTGTAAGCTGCTAGTTTTCTTGTTAAGGCTCATTCAATTTCCCATTTTAATCATTTCACTTAAAATTGTTGACCCACTTGCATCTTGGAGTTATTTTATTTCAAATTCTTGATAAGCAAATCAAAATTTGGGACGTATCTACTGGACAATGTAATATAACTGTGCAACATCATACAGACAAGGTAAGAATCTCAATTGTATTGCTTTGATCGTGCGTGTTCGAGTTCATTCATTCAAACTTGCACCAACAATGATCTGTTCATGAGCATGAATGTAAGCAAGCTTTGAGACATCTCACATTCACCTTTTGCTGAATTTTATACATAAAAAGTGAAAAGTCTAAATTTGAGCATTTTCATATTAATTGGTTTGATCTTTTTTTTTTTTTAGGATGAAATCTATTATCATTAATCCTTCTAGGAAAGAGTATGGTTTGATGGTGAATTACTACACAAGGAGAGGTGATATGAACGGTGCACGTGAAATCTTTGAAAATATGCGAGCTAGGGAAATAGAACCATGGTCTCATGTCTACACAAAGTAATAACTACTCCTATTTTCTCCCTTTCTTTCGTCATATGTTAATTTGATCTCAATGTTAGCTTAATATTTTTGCTTCATTTATTGACATAAAGGTCACCATTCTAGTTTTGAATATGGTTAAAGTTTGATTGATTTGTATAGAAGGCCAATTAAGTATTTTATGCTTGAAATATATTTTTGATGGTAGATATGTCGTTGCAAAAGTATATTTACTATATTAATTCAATCTAAATATTTTTCAAGTGTGTCGTTTTGCGATAATAGTAAGCTTTAATGATGTGCAACATTATTCATACCATCTTTTGTTAGAAAAATGAAAGAAGAGAAGGAGGCATAGAAATGAGCTTGGTAACTTACACCATTCTTGTTGGTGGATTTGCCAAAATGAAAAATGCAGAGTAAGTAATTATTATTAAATGTGTGCATGCGTAGGTTCATAAAATTTTCGTTTATATATATACATATATTTCTTTTGCATATATAACGTTATAAAATATGGCCACGGCGTGTTGCACTCATAGAAGTACATAATCATTGTGATGCTATTGTGGATGGAGCAAATGTTGGCCTCTGTCAACATAATTTTGTAGATTATGGATTTAATCTTCCTCATGTTG
This sequence comes from Cucumis sativus, assembly GCF_000004075.3. Lineage (NCBI taxonomy): Eukaryota > Viridiplantae > Streptophyta > Magnoliopsida > Cucurbitales > Cucurbitaceae > Cucumis > Cucumis sativus. The sequence goes on along the minus strand of NW_022279547.1, from coordinate 2,717 downwards.
TAAAGTATATATTTTGGTCTTACATAGCCAGCCAAGCTAAGCGATTATGAAGATTTGTTTAGCATTTTATGAGAATGGTGATGCATTAAAGATTCGATTTTATTGAAATCTTGTTCCTTTTAATAAAGATGTAGCACTTCATTTCACATGCTATCTGTCAATGCTCATCATATATTAATTATTGAAATCTTGTTCCTTTTAATAAAGATGTAGCACTTCATTTCACATGCTATCTGTCAATGCTCATCATATATTAATTTCTAACTCGCACATCCTATTACTTGTAAATTGATGCATATGATGCTTTTTATGCTAGGATCAAATTTATTTTGTAGATATTTATGTTTTTTTTTTTTGGTATAGCTATTTGGAGTGTTATGTGAAGCAAAATATCTTTAGAATGTGATGCGTTTTGGTTTTCGATTGAGATTAGTCTTGGTAATTAATTGTTTTCAATTGTGTTTTATTTTATCTTTTAGTTAATTTTAGTAGTAATTTTTTTTTTTCTTTAGTTTATTTGAGTATTAGTCTGTTTTGATATATTTGTAGGTTGCATCTATTTTTCCATATATTTATCTTTGATCAATACCTAGCTAGTGGAGTATGGACTTCCTTATATTCCATGTTCTTTTACTATTTGGGATTTTCACCTTCGATATATGAAATTCATTAACTATTTTCATTTGAAAGGAAAAACGATCCAATAGGAGTTTGTAAGATTATTTATCATCTCCATTATTCAACTTTCTCTATAAAAACAATGTTGTTATTGATGGGTAAATTTATACAATTAAGAGTAAGAAGCCTGTAGACTAACATTGCTAAATTGAACATTTAAAATTTGCTTTGAAGTCAGAGTCGAGGATAGTATAATTATTCTTTAGTTGTATTCCCTTTTTGTTGTTGATCTTTTGAAGAACCAAATCAGGTTAACGAGTTGTTTGATAAAAGCTTATTTTCTTCTTTATTTCTGCAGTACTTTTGGGTTGTCATTTCAATCGTCTTCTTTGTTGTTGCTACATTATTTACTTTACGAAAACTTTGTAGTAATTTTTAATTTTCCACATTTAGATTGCAGTCTTTTTAGTTTGATTTTAAATAATATGTACTAATTTTGCAGATTCTAGATTTAATCTTCCTCACGTTGTAAAGTATATTTTGGTCTTAGATAGCCAGCCAAGCTAAAGCTAAGCGATTGTGTAGATGGAAGCGATCGTTGAAAGTTGAAGATTGTGAAGGCGTTTAAGATTTCTTATTTAAGTCTTGTATTAGGATCTAGTTTCATGTATTATTGTAGAATGTATATACAAACGCAATATTAAGATTTCATTTTCTGTATACAAATGTAAAAGAAAAATATTCTAGTTTCTAAAATAATATTAATTTTATTGATTTGTTGGAGTGAGCAAAAAAATATTTATTTACACGTATCTAATGTCAGTTTATAAAAAATAGACAACAATGCAAACAATTAAATAAAATAAATTTTGTAAAAATAGATCCAAAAACAAGATTTTAATGTCAGTTTAAAAACGACATAAAAGGCAAAACCGACACTAAAGGTCAACAATAACACCATAAAAATTGTCAGTTTAAAACTGACATCAATGGTCATTAATGTCGCTTTTAAACCGACATTAATGATGTCTTTGATGTCGTTTTTAAATCGATATCAAAGTAAAAACGACATTAAAGCCTTTAATAAGGCTAGCATAGATGTCGGTTTCCGAACCGACACCAAAGGTCATTAATGTCGTTTTAAAACCGACATTAAATGGTAAATTTCTTCTAGTGTCAGATTCCTCTGAAAGCTGATAATTCTCCCTTTCGTCGACTCAAACTCAGACCTCCTTTACTTAAATTTATCGGTAGCCCTACTCTTAGAAACTAGAGTCAATTTGTGAACTATTGAGAGTAATTTCAACCAAAACGCACAAGTATGATAGGGAGAAATGTCATTCTAAGTTTTCCTATTTATATTGAGTCTTACATGAGCCTTTTATTGACACGACCTACTTGCCGAAATTTAACTTAAGTATGTAGAGACACTTGTAAGTACCCATGGACTCCACCTCTTCATTATCTTGTCTAACCAAACACTAAGTGTGAACATCAAGATAAACACCTAACTAACTTTCAAACATGGCCGCAAGCACTTCCTTCTCGGTGCAAGTCTACTCGCCCAACATCATGTTGTCTAGCTTTCTCGCCTAGCATCTTAACGCTTAATAACCTCTAAATGACAAGCTTTCCTCACCCTAAAAATCTTTCTCGCATAGCCTTGCTAACCTCTTTTGCTCTCAATCGCCTAGGGACACTCTTCACCACCCAATAACCTCTACGGACAAGCCTTGTCGCCTAGCCAAGCACACACTCAAGCTTAGCTACCTACCTTGTCCAAACGCCTAAATAACCACTTTTAGAGGTTATATTTCCTTCTTTTGGCTGCCTACACATCACCCTATAACCTCTAAACGCTTTTTGTCTTAAACCTTTGACATTTAGTCAATTATTTTTACGGTTAAAATTTGGTCTTAAATCATGTATTAAAATAAACCAAATTTTAAACTACTCATTTTTTAATTCTTTAAGTGAATACTATTTTTTAATAAAATTTTTTAGTTTTGTTTAATGATAAATAAAACTTTAGAGATCACAGGATTCTTTTTATAGTTGTATCCACAAAATAGGAGAGATTTCATTTTTAAATGTCACAC